>NW_026853209.1:0-70114 GCF_026571515.1 Ruditapes philippinarum
TTTCCCAACCCTTTGAATACAGGGTTTGGAATTCAATAAAATTCATACAATCACTAGCACATCTAGAAGAAGTGCAATGCACAAGAACCATAACTCCATTTTGACAAATTACAAAGTTATTGCCCTTTGATACTTTTCCTTGTCCAGAGCATAACTATATTTCTTTCTTGACTCATTTAAGAGTTTTTGCCCATTTGTTATTTTTAATTGGCCAGAGCATAACTTGAAAAATAATGGTTAGAATTAAATGATACTTCATACTATGGTCAAGCGCGAGTAAGATGAAGTGCAGTGCACAAGAAACATAACTCTATTTGGACTAATTAGAGTTATTGTCCTTTGTTACTTTTTTGTCCAGTGCATTACTTGAACTCTCTCTGGACTTTTTAGGGAGTAATTCAATAAAACTTCATCAATGGTCAACCACATTGAAAGGAAATGCAACATACAAGAACCACAACTATCTTTAATTGGTCACAACCATAACTCTATTTCAGTTATTTTACAAGGTATTCTGTTACTAGTAACTTCCTCATTTCGGAAGCAGTCTTGCAAGGGTATTAATCACATTTAGTGATAGTTCTAGTTTTATACAATATGTCTGTAAGTATTCTACTCTGATAAGCTCTATATATGACAAAATAGTATTAAGCTTACTTAATCATGTTTCTTCTTCAATGTTGTTTGTTTGTTTAAATACAATGAAAATAGATTTCATTCTAAATTTACATTCCTGATCAGCATTCCAGAGGTGTATGGATGTGGGATCATGTGGGGAGATCTCACACTGCATTTGACAGAAAAACTAAGTGAAGACAGTTTAAATGACGTGAAAGACCTTCTACTGAAACATAGATACACATATGGTTATGACACACAGCTTATACAACTTCCAAAGGCTGCTGTGCGCACTACGGGCCTTGGTAATATCAAACAGGGATTATCATTACGAGCAGAGAAGTTGGAACCTGAATCAGAAGAAAAATATAACTATGGCAGTATCGGATGTTTTGTGAATATAAAGTCAAAAAGTGAGGAACAAGATCAAGATAAATTACATTGTATAACATGTGCTCATTGTGTGGACGAATGTAAAGATCTTATTGATGTCCTTCCTGAACATGATATAGGCTATACAACATTGGGAAAGAAAAGTATATATGTAGAATATATCAAAGATAGCATAGATGTTGCTCTAATAGAAATTCTTGTAACTAAAATAGGACATTGTTGTTATGGTTTGCGGGAATCAAAAAAAAACCCAGAACAATGCAGAGACCCTCAGCGGAGACCTACAATGGAAGAAAGCCCAATAGAAAAAAGATGGTCATTTTATGATGGAGCAATATTGAGACGGAAGGTCTTCAAATTTGGCAGCGCAACGGGATTAACTTGTGGAGTATGTATGTGTGATGATTATAACACTAAAGAAATAATGAAAAATTTTAATCGGGTCTCAAAGAGGAACTTTGATACAAATGTGAATATCTTGATCGAGTCTGAACCAGACAAACAAGTGCCACCAGGTAGTGTGACAGCTGGCGGAAGTCGTGATACACAGCAAGAGCAAGGTATTGATTTCATTTTGAGTTTAACCTTCATAAATACCGTATGTTTATTTGAATTTGCAGAGGCAAATTTTCATGGAAAGGTCCATCTTTGGGGTCAATACAAATATTCGAGCTAATTTGAATTCGCGGAGAAAACTGCCGAAAATCATAAATTTGCGTCGACTGCTCATGTTAAAAAAAGAAGGGAAATTACTTTTACAGGATTTTGGAATGGTGTAAAATACGGTTGATGTTACGAATTAAGAAAAACAGATGAGTCAAACAATACGTTATTGTATGACCAAAGACATTGTCTAGCGGACAGATTATGGCAAACAAAAGATGGCGGTTAACGTGCATGATATTTTCATAGTTTTACAAAGTTTTACACTGTGTATGTAAATCAGTGTGCTAGTGTATTATTCTGATATGATTTTGGATTTCTTGAATGTTTACATACATGTTTGTACAATACCATTGCTTCAAGCTAAATGTTTCATAGTTTGCGTCATTAACGTCTGGACATCAGATCATAATTTGTGTTTCTAAACAAACAGTACAAACAACACAAACGATTTAAACTGATGAAAAACACAGTTACTCAATAAACATTTAAAAAAATTGTATATATTGAAAGCATATAACACACTGATATACATTGTTCTATAGAAGCGCAAAAATATGACTATTAAAAAAATTATTGGTGTAGAAATGTTCACGCTGAACATGAATTCGCGAATCGAATGTCACTGCTAAGATCGCGAAAATTCGAAGCCCACGAATATTTCTGCACATACAGTATATGTTGGGGAGAGTATCATAACTGGGTGTTGTTTGCAACACTTTTGTTTAGTTTCTTCCACTTTCTTACTAGATTCTTGAATTAATTACTTCAAAGCTTGTTTTATTTGTTACTTCAGGACAGATATAAGGACAAAAATTTTATTGTTACCACCATTAATAAGCCAATTGGTATCAAACCTTGGAGAAATTAACTAAACATAGGTAGAAATCATATTGAATTCGTATTGTTATTTCATTGATTGATTGGTTGATTACAGTGAGGAAATTTTCCGAGGATGGTGACAGTGGATCAGTGATATTCGATGATGATATGCAAGGAGATGTGGTTGTGCTGGGACTACTGTATGGTGGTATTACAGAGAAGGACAGTGGTAAATTCCTTTACAGCTACGCGTCACACATCATGAGACTAAAGGAATTACTTGAGAACAAACACGATATATCAATAGAACCAGGTATAGTGTATAGCTACATATTTCATTATTCTGTGACAGTTGGTGTAAACGATTTCGGATAACGCCTAAACTTTTCGAGTATGCGCATCTATATATCTTTTATTTTCATTCGTCAGCATAATTATACCCCCACCACAAAATATGGGGGGGGGCTATAATGGATTCGCTTTGTCGCGTTGGTCCGTCCCTCGGTCGGCCCGTCCGTCTGTCTCCATTTTCGTGTCGGCTCTATAACTCCTATATCAATTGAAGGATTTTCTTCAAACTTGGCTCAAATGTTCACCTCAACAAGGGGATGTGCAGAACCCATGCTGCCCATGTGTCAGCTCAAGGTCAAGGTCACAATTGAAGGTCAAATATCAAACACAATCAAATATTAGACAGTATGTCGTGTCCGCTCTGTAAGTCCTACACTAATTGAAGGATTTTCTTCAAACTTGGCTTAAATGTTCACTTCAACAAGGGCATGTGCAGAACCCATGCTGCCCATGTGTCAGCTCAAGGTCAAGGTCACAATTGAAGGTCAAATATCAAACAATCAAATATTACACAGTATGTGGTGTCCGCTGTGTAAGTCCTACACTAATTGAAAGATTTTCTTCAATCTTGGCTCAAATGTGCAGAACCCATGTCACCCTTTTGCCGGCTTAAGGTCAAGGTCACACTTGAAGGTCAAAAATTGACTTAAATTTTAACATTTATTTGAATATTTATGAATCTAGAAAAGGTATTTGCTTAAAACTTAAAATATATATGAAGTGTCACAATTAAGATATGCTGGTCAAGTTTCATAACTCTGTATTGTATTTTAACAAAGTTATGCCCCTTTTTAAGTCTTTAAATTTACATACAATCAAATATAAGACAATATGTCGTGTCCGTCCGGAGCATAACTTGAAAACCCTTGGAGATAATTTTTTTAAACTTCAAACAGTGGTAGAGGGCAATGAGGGGGAGTGCAGTGTCATCAAAGAACCATAACTCTATTTTGCCAGGTTATTGAATTATCTCCCCTTATATAAAAATATTGTCTGGGACATAACTCTAAAACTATAAGAGATATCAACATGAAACTTTGTAGGTGAATAGATCTCAATGGGTAGATGTGCAGTGCACAAGAACCATAACTCTAGTTTTCCTGGTTTTTGAATTATCTCCCCTTTTAGAAAAATCTTGTCCGAGACATAACTCTATTTATAAGAGATATCAACATGAAACTTTGTAGGTAAATAGATCTCAATGGGTAAATGTGCAATGCATAAAAACCATAACTCTTTTTTGCCTAATTTTTTTGTGTTATTGCCCTTTGTTAATTTCAACACTTTGAACTTTCTTTGGAACATAACTCTTGAATTATCTCCCCTTTTAGAAAAATCTTGTCAGGGACATAACTCTAAAATTATAAGAGATATCAATATGAAACATTGTAGGTAGATAGATCTCAATGAGTAGAAGTGCAATGCAAAAGAACTATAACTCTGTTAAGCCTCATTTTTTAATAATCTCCCCTTTTAGAAAAATCTTGTCCAGGACATAGCTGTAAAAGTATACATGTATAAGATATCAACATGAAACTTTGTAGGTAGATATATCTCAACAGGTAGATGTGCAGTGCACAAGAATCATAACTCTGCCTTGCCTAATTTTGAAGTTATTGCCCTTTGTTTATTTTTACTTTTTGAACTTTGTCTGGGACATTAGTCTAAAATTATAAGAGATATCAACATGAAACATCATTGAGTAAAAGTGCAGTACAAAAAAAACATAACTCTGTTTTTGCCCAATTTTTGAATTATCTCCCCTTTTAAAAAAATCTTGTCTGGGAAATAACTCTAAAACTACAAGAGATATCAACATGAAACTTTGTAGGTAGATAGATCTCAATGGGTAGATGTACAGTGCATAAGAACTTGAACTCCACCTTGCCAAATTTTGTAGTTATTGCCCTTTGTTCATTTTTAAATTTTGAACTTTGTCTGGGACATAACTCGAAAACCATAAGAGATATCAACAAGAAACTTTGTAGGTTGATAGTTCACATTGATTAAAAATGCAGTGCAAAGAACAGTAACTCTGCCTTGCCTAATTTTGGAATTATTGCACTTTGAACTTTTTCCATGGACATAACTCTGAAACTACAAGAGGTGTACATTCCTGTGTCCAAAACCTATTTGGGGAGCATCACCCGGCTCAAACCGGGCTCTTGTTTTTAAGGTGGATAGATGTTATAAAGGAGGAGTGCAGCGTACAAGAATAATAACTCCATTGACTGCTTCTTGTTTTATTTGTTGTAGTCAATCTGACATTAAGATCTTTTTATTTTACAATTTCAGCATTAAGCAGCAACGCAAGTCCTCAAGGTGCAGGCATATAAAGATAAAAACATTTTGTTTCATGTGGATGGAGATGTATAACTTTATTGTGACAATTTGCCATAAAGCCCCAACTCCTACAATAATTTCATGAGAGATTATTTTGTTACTGGAATAATGTGCAGAACTAAATCAATCAAACAATTTAGTTCTCAAATATATGAAATTTTAGATTCCTTGAGTAGAAGATGCATTATGTTCAAAGTTGATAATTTAAAAATCTAGTACATTGTCTGTTTTTGAATGTAATAGAAACATATTTTGCAAACACACATAGAAGATAGATATGTTACATTTAAAACTCTACTTACTACTGGTAAAGACCATAATTATGAATACATAGTGTCATTTAAAAAAGGGCAGTTTTTTTAGAAAGTACCAAATTAGCTAGACCAGAAATAGAGAATCCAACTTCCAAATATAATTGGTGCAGTCTCTTTTTCAAATTACACATATTCAGATGAATTTTCAAGATTTCAATTAATTTCTGCAATAGAAATATTTTACCTAAAGTTGACCATAGTATATCTTTAAGTAAAAGTGATTGTTGTATTTTTTGTTTATTTGACATTTATGTACTAAAAGCCAATATACATGTATTTAGATACTTTATATTTCTAAATTTAGTAGTTGTTTTCCTTTTAGATGTTTTTCTTGTTATGCTCCCCGAAAAATTTCGGGGGAGCATATAGTCGTCGGGTTGTCCGTCCGTACGTACGTGTACGTACATACGTCCCGAATTTGTGTCCGGCCCATAACTTTGTTATTTGAAGTCGGATTTTAAAAATATTTCACAGAAATGATCACCATATTGAGACGATGTGTCGCGCGCAACATTTGGGTTGCTACCTTGAAAGTCAAGGTCACAGCATGACCTTGCAGCAAAATCGTATCCGGTCCATAACTTCATTATCTGAAGTCGAATTTTAAAAATATTTCACAGAAATGATCACCATATTGAGACGACGTGTCGCACGCAACATTTGGGTCGCTACCTTAAAGGTCAAGGTCACAGTATGACCTTGCAGCAAAATCGTGTCCGGCCCATTACTTTGTTATTTGAAGTCGGATTTTAAAACTTTTTCACAGAAATGATCATGATATTGAGACGACGTGTCGCGGGCAACATTTGGGTCCCTACCTTGAAGGTCAAGGTCACAGCATGACCTTGCAGCAAAATCGTGTCCGGTCCATAACTTTTTTATTTGAAGTCGGATTTTAAAAATATTTCACAGAAATGATCACCATGTTGACTCGACGTGTCGCGCGCAACATTTGGGTTGCTACCTTGAAGGTCAAGGTCACAGCATGACCTTGCAGCAAAATCGTGTCCGGCCCATTACTTTGTTATTTGAAGTCGGATTTTAAAACTTTTTCACAGAAATGATCACCATGTTGAGACGATGTGTCGCGCGCAACATTTGGGTTGCTACCTCACAGCATGACCTTGCAGCAAAATTGTGTCCGGCACATAACTTCATTATTTGAAGTCGGATTTTACAACTATTTCACAGAAATGATCACCACAATGAGACATTGTGTCACGCCCAACATTTGGGTCGCTACCTTGAAGGTCAAGGTCACGGCATGACCTTGCAGCAAAATCGTGTCCGGCCCATAACTTCGTTTTTGGAAGTCGGATTTAACAACTATTTCACAGATATGATCACCATATTGAATCGACGTGTCGCATGCAACATTTGGGTCGCTACCTTGAAGCAAAATCATGTCTGGCGCATAACTTTGTTATTTGAAGTCAGATTTTACAACTATTTCACAAAAATGATCACCATAATGAGACAATGTGTCATGCACAATATTTGGGTTGTTTTTACACTTTGAACTTTGTCTGTGACATAACTCTGACACAATAAGAGGTATACCTTCCTGTGTCCAAAACCTATTCGGGGAGCATCACCCGGTTCAACCGGCTCTTGTTTTATGTGTTTTTTCAACAATTCCAAATGCCAAGTTACAACATAGTTGATAGCTAGAGCTTCTTGTTCACATTTTAAGTTACACTTCATCTTTCCTGAGGGCAACAACTTCAGCATAAATAAAAACATTCATACAGAATTCCTTCATATAGAATTGAAAAAAGGCAGCAAATTCAACATAAATTAATACATTTATACATAATTCTTTGTAAAAGAAATGAAAACAGGCAGCAAATTCAACATACATTAAAACATAATTCATTAAATATAGAATTGAAAAGGGCAGCAAATTCAGCATATATTAATAAAATTATATATAGAGTTGCAATACAGGAACCAATTTCAGCATAGTTTAATTAATTGATATAGACTTGCAAACTGGCAGCATCTCAGCATAGTTTAATAGATTTATATAGATTTGCAATTCAGGCACCAATTTCATCAAAGTTTTATAAATTTATATAGAATCGCAAAAACACTAGCCAATTTCAGCATAGTTTATATATTATATTGAATTGCAAAAAGAGGCACAAAATTCAGTATAGTTGAATAAAATCTATATTGAATTGCAATACAGACACCTATTTCAGCACAGCTCAAAGAAATTTATACAGAATTGCAAAAAAAAGGCAGCAAGAATATTTTGATCTCAATTTATATAGGTTTGTCATACAGAAAAATCATATTTCTTCACAAAACGTTGCATTATAATTCATACATGTACATATGTATGTATATACACTGGGCATTGTTGTTGATCATGCATGGAAATTAGAGATGCCTGATTTGGTAAAGTAGCTTTTTAAATTCAGCTTCAAAAAACTGACAAACTTATAAAACCATTTTTTTTCATTTTAGGCATAAGTTTAAAGCAAGAAATGTTAAACATATGTTGCTCAATGTTAAACAGGTTGTTCTACAATAAAAAAAATCATGCTATTCATCATCAGAGCTGTTATGATAAAGCTACTGACTTCTATAATATACTTTGAAAAAAGACTATGTCCCATCCAGTTAAATTTATGAATTTGTATACTTCACAAGTTGATATAAAATAGCCTTGTAAAATTGAATATTTAACAGTTTCTTTGATTTTAGTTGTTTTTTTTTTGTTTTGTTTTTTTGTATTTCACATATTTGAACTTTACGTTCTTGTATACATGTAAAGAATGTACATGTATTTGTTTTATGTTTCATATGTTTTGATCAAAGTATTAAATATTTTTTAGATTTTTCGTTTTAGGCGCAATGCTGCTATATTATTATAGGTTTATTATGATAACATTGTAATACTTGACATGATATTGTGAATAAATTAGACTTTACTTTAATATTAATTATTGAGTGAATGTAGATTATCATTAGGTATATAACA
Organism: Ruditapes philippinarum; assembly: GCF_026571515.1. Lineage (NCBI taxonomy): Eukaryota > Metazoa > Mollusca > Bivalvia > Venerida > Veneridae > Ruditapes > Ruditapes philippinarum. The sequence goes on from NW_026853209.1 coordinate 8,494, forward strand.
ATGTTTGTATTTTGAAATGTTATAGATTATCTCTAGGGGTGTAGCATTTAAATGGGTTCAGTCAGATTTTAGCCAACAAAACCACTTAAAAAATTTAATAACCTGTAATTGAGGTTAGTACTAGACCATTAGCCAAAGAAGTATAAGAATTATTTTATATATTACCTTTGTTTAACTATGACAAGATCTGACTTAATGGGGGGGGGGGTATAGACCTGTGTTTTTTCTTGTTTTTTTGTGTGCCGTAGTAGAAAATAATTACTCTTTAATATGATGTTGTTTAATATTGTGAAGTACATGTACAACAAAATACGTACTATATGTCATATCTTGTCATAAAGAAACAAAGTTATTGTTAAAAATCTTAAAGTTCTTTAAGTACATGTATGGTGGGTCAAAGGTTTAACACTGTTACTTGGCTCCCATTTAAATGGTTAACATTTTTGCTAACCTATACACCCCTAATTATCACTGTAAATTTTGTTTTATATTTGAGTGAATGTGGACTACCAGTAATTGTATTATTATTTTGTACTTATTACTTACACAGGGGTTTACTTAAGGTTTTGACTTTCACTTGCCCGAAGGGCAAGTAACTTTGAAAATCTACTTGCCCCCAGGAAAAACAGGTTGCCCGATCTTAAATGTGAAGTTTGTTAATAATCAAAGCAAAAATTATGGGTAAAAATAAGATTTATTGCAGATCCTATCAACTTATGCCTCAGATAGTAAAATAGTCCTAAATTCCCTACTGTATATGTTTGTTTGCTCATTCACAATAGTCTAGGGGTCGACACAACTTTCTTTGCCAGGGATCCAATAGAAATCCCTGAGATTTAAAAACTCATAAATGTCAGGGATTCCTCACATCAAAATAGTAAAATGAAAGTGAAGATTAACAATAGTCATGTCCGACATGATCTGTTAAGGCTTATAAAAATTACAGGAAATATTAGGCCCTATTCCAGATGACTTTTAAAATATATTAACATTCAGATGCTATCACCTTAAAAATATTTATTCCCTAAAAACAACATTAAAAAGGAAACAGTACATTGATTGTTAAAATTGTGCTAGGTTTTTAAATGTTTATTGTTGATTTCAAACAATGTAAAATATCAAAAATATGTTTGCTTTGTTTGCATTACCGAAACTAGTAATGTACCTTTCAAATTTATTTCATTTTTAAAAACAACAAGTTGCTCCAAGTCCATGACAGGATGTGTTATACTCAATTTAAATTGATTCCTATCCTCCCTGTTTGTATTAAAATTTATTTGAAGTTTTAACCTATGTCACATCAAAGGGACTCACCCCATGCAGTAATCATACAGTTCAGAGCACTGACTGGTTCAAAGAACTGTCAGACGAAATATACGTCATTTGCTGTATGTTTCACCTAAGGAGGTTTTTTTCTGTTTTGGTCGTAAATTAGGCATGACCTAGAATGACCTCAGTTACACAATATGCTGTGATTTACCAAAAAGGATTTTAAACATTTTATGGATTATTTTATTCTGTTTATTTATAGGTAAGAATATTTCTAAACATTGCCGTAGGGGAGAAAGGAAAATAAATTAACAACAGTTCAAGACTATTATGATTTTTCGTCAAGATTTGTGTAAAAAAGATTACTGGTGATGAATTTTAAAAAAAAATCTATAGGCCTATTGCAAATGAGTTGACGCCAGTTAGTTAAATTTTGACTGTATGAAGAAAACAATAGCGTACAGGATTCAAAGGAGTAGATTTTTACGGCCCGATTTTTCTGTTCTTTCTTGAACCTTGCAGTTGTGTCAGTCTTTATTGACATAACTCATCTTGAATTTTTGTGATTTTATGCTTTTTATTCAGAAAATCAGATGTTTTCTTTGCCGTGGCTTTTTCTTTAATTGCTGTAGATTTTTTTCTTTTAAAAATGAGAAAACTTTCGGCGCCGCCCGCCATTTGAAAGGAAAGCAAAATAGAAAAAAGTTTTTTTACGTAATTTGATGGGTTGATAGGAGTCCAACAACAATCAGAAACAGTTATAAATACACTTGTTTGACTGTAATATGAACGGAAAGAAAAGTATTATCGGCAAAGGATATCAAAGCTAATAGAAGGCATAACGAAAATTCACTTGCCCGCCGGGCAATTTGCTTTCAAATTTCACTTGCCCGCAGCGATTTCTACCCGACGCGGGCAAGCGGGCGTCCGCTTAAATAAACCCCTGCTTACATCCAATCATTGTTCCAGATTAATACCATGTGACTGTCCAATATATTTTCTGTCATAGGGGGACAACACATGCTCGGATATAGAAAAAAAAACAGCTCTTTTATTTCACTTACAAAACCCTTTTAAATGTGAATTTAAGAATAAGAAAAAATATTTATTATATTATTTTGCATGAATTTTCTATATATATATATATAGTGTTTATATTATTCAGTATTGTTAATTATTCAAATAAATGTGAATATTTGGTTTATATAATTGTAATACCGTAAAATCCCAATTTAACGCCCCTACCCTAATAAACACCCCCCTCCCCCAGCCACTTTAAAAAACCTTGTGTATAATTTAAACAAAGAAAATAAAAGAAAATCAAGAAACTCTCTTACTAGTTTGGCGTTTTATAGTATATCCAATATCATTCCATTTATGAAAAATATCTGAGTGCTTTAAAGTTCACTAAAACAGAGTGTAGTCTGCACACACACTACCGATATATCTTTGCACCAGGACAACTACACAGATCTGGAAGTGGGCCTGTTGACACATCGTAAATTAGGAAAGAGTAGCATTGATTGTGGGCAAGATCAAAGGTGCCAACTGCAAGCAGGATCGGAGGAAAATTAAAGAGAGCTCGCGGTGTAGATCAAAGGTATCCTTGGTTGACAGGATGATGATGTGTTTGTGGATTTTTTACATTGTTTGATGAGAGAATTTTTTTTTATCTCTAAACGCCCCCCTTTTGAAAAATGTTACGCCCCCTGGGGGCGTTAAATCGGGATTTTACAGTATCTAATAGAATATTTTTATATGATAATATTATAATAATATGTTATTTTATTAAAATATAATAAATTGATAATATTTGTACTACATGAAATGGTGTTGTATAAATATAATACTTGTATAATAATAATATTTGTTTCATGAGATGCTATATATAATGCTTTACCTTTGTCCCTGCCTTTAAATAGTATAATGCAATTGTTCTTAGCATAATTTCTTTATATTTATTAGTCCAGTTAAAAAAAAATAATGCTTTTTGACAATTTTATTTTTGAACAGTTTAATGATTGAAATGCACTGAAATCTTCTGTGTATGTTACATATTTTGTTTATACTAGCACTATTATACATATATATTTTTTAAATTAGCAAATGTATTAAATTAATTTTTGTATAACATAATATACAGATTATTTTTTAATGGACTCAAATGATGTAGCAAACATTCTTTTTTTATGTTGGTAGCCTATTTTGCTCATTCTAAATGGCTTGACCAAATGCTTGTATAATTTGCTATGTAGACTTTGATTAAGAAGTAATGAACATGTACCTGAGATCTCCAAGTATAATTATAACTTGATAAACTTTACTTCCATTTCAGAACACCTTTATCTTCTTGCTCCACACATGCATGCAACTATTTTGTCTAATAGATACATTTTTATATTGTTACCTTAGCTGTATATCGTTTTCACTGACTATGTTAATGAATTTGTAAAAATCTTTGTTTGAAATATTTTTTCACTGTATTCCTTTGTTTTGAACAAACTTGAACATATTTCTCAAACAGAACATTTGTTCTCGATCTATAGATGTCTATATTAATGTTCTCTGTGCATGTTTCTGTTCTTAAATGTGCAAGTTTGATAATGAGATTCTTTTTTTCTTAGATGTAAATGATAACCCTGTTTTATAACTTTGTGATTTATATTTTATCTGGAGTCCTGTAACAATCATATATCATTGATGTGAAGTTAAAATCTGACATGAATCCTAGAATTTTTAAATCATATTCTGGTAAAATGGCCGGTGAAATTCTATATTCGATGTCAGGTTTTAATTTTTTACATAAAATGTAATTACTGTATAAGTACTTTTTTCTGCGGGAACTTTATTTCTGCTATTTCTGCGGTTTATAACGACACCGCAGATTTAAAAACCGCAGAAAATTAAGCCTTTCGCTATGTCTACATGTATGTCGGAATATGCCAACAACCTGTATTGTATAATTACATTACCATGTACCGTTATCAGCTTTTGTAGATGGGAATTATTTTTCTTTATGTACCCGTCATGAATGAAATATTAGAAAAAAAAGTTACTTTACTTGACAGTAAAAAAAAAAATGTCCTTTTTGTTTAAAAAAATGTCATGTTTGTATGATTTTCGCTCACCCTAAGCTTGATTTATTTTAAAAATAAAACAATTATAGTTTGAAGGGTGCAATAAACATACCCTTTTGTATTTGAACAATATATTGTGTCTACGTGCGATATTACCATTGCTTATTTTTCACACTTTTGACATATTTATACACATGCAGTATTACAATTAATTGTTGTCATTGCACGTTGTTGATTTTTGTTTATTAACGTTTTGTTTATTGCGTTCGTTGAACGCCGCCTTTCCTCGTTGATCTAGTTTATCATATTTTATATACTGATACATGGTGATCACGATGAACACACATTATAAGTCGTCTGCATGTTTACCGGAAGAAATGTACATGTTTCATCAACATATCTTGAAATGTTGTTTGTTTGTATCGGTTAATTTTGTAAAAATATTTAAATTAAAACGCAGAAATACAAAACATCAATGCGAGAATGATGACACCACAGAAATATGATACGCAGAAATTTAAAACCCCTTATTTTAACCAAAATCGCAGAATTTTAAGCCCGCAGAAATAAGTACTTATACGGTATTAAAATTAGCCTGTTATTGTTTCAGACTCACAAACAAGTAGCTGTGATATATGTTATTGTTTTAATTTTGACTATTTTCATATTTTATTCCTAAATGTTTTATAGATATGCATGTTGGTGACTAATTGTAATCCGGGAAGCTCCTGTAGTTTTAAGTGCAAGATTGCTAGTTATTTACCTCAAGTGTGATTGTTAAAATTTGTTTATGTAAAGAACGTGACTCAATCAGGATAATATTAGTACCCGGTAGGATATGGTATTGAAAGGGACTCCACTGAGGGTTTTTGACATGACTGGATGACAGATTATTCTTGAGATGAATTTTCCATTGAATGAAGGTCCTCGTTAATAACTTGTGTGCAACATTTCAGATCATTCGTTTTCTTCTTTTTAGCTCACCTGTCACAAAGTGACAGGGTGAGCTTTTGTGATCGCTTATCGTCCGGCGTCCGTCCCGCGTCTGTCCGTCCGTAAACTTTTACTTTAAATGACATCTCCTCATAAACCACTAAGCCAATTTCATCCAAACTTCACAGGAATGTTCCTTTGGTGGTCAAAAAATTGTTCAAAGAATTAAATTCCATGCAGAACTCTCCGAAAGAAAAAACCTTAAATATCTTCTTTTAAAAAACCCTAAGAGCTAGAGCTAAGATATTTAGCATGAAACATCTTCTAATGAATGTCTACCAAGTTTGTTCAAATAAAAGCCCTTGGGTCAAAATTGGCCCCGCCCCAGGGGGTCTTTGATTTTCCCTATATGCATATAGTAAAAACTTAAAAAATCTTCTTTTAAAGAACCCAAAGAGCTAGAGCTAAGATATTTAGCATGAAACATTTTCTAATGAGTGTCTACCAAGTTTGTTCAAATAAAAGCCCTGTGGTCAAAATTGGCCCCGCCCCAGGGGGTCATTGATTTTCCCTATATGCATATAGTAAAAACTTAAAAATCTTCTTTTAAAGAACAGAAGAGCTAGAGCTAAGATCTATAGCATGAAACATGTTCTAATGGGTGTCTACCAAGTTTGTTCAAATAAAAGCCCTTGGGTCAAAATTGGCCCCGCCCCGGGGGTCATTGATTTTCCTTACATGTGTATAGCAAAAACTTGAAAATTCTTCTTTGAAAAAACCCAAATAGCTAGAGTTTAGATATTAAGCATGAAATATTTTCTAGTGAGTGTCTACCAAGTTTGTTCAAATAAAAGCCCTGGGGTCAAAATTGGCCCACCCCAGGGGGTCTTTGATTTTCCCTATATGCATATAGTAAAAACTTAAAAAATCTTCTTTTAAAGAACCCAAAGAGCTAGAGCTAAGATATTTAGCATAAAACTTGTTCTAATGGGTGTCTACCAAGTTTGTTCAAATAAAAGTCCTGGGGTCAAAATTGGCCCCGCCCCAGGGGGTCATTGATTTTCCCTATATGCATATAGTAAAAACTTAAAAATCTTCTTTTAAAGAACTCAAAGAGCTAGAGCTAAGATATTTAGCATAAAACTTGTTCTAATGGGTGTCTACCAAGTTTGTTCAAATAAAAGCCCTGGGGTCAAAATTGGCCCTGCACCGGGGGTCATTGATTTTCCTTATATGTGTATAGCAAAAACTTAAAAAATCTTCTTTCGAAAACCCAAATAGCTAGAGTTTAGATATTAAGCATGAAACATCTTCTAGTGAGTGTCTACAAAGTTTGTTCAAATAAAAGCCCTGGGGTCAAAATTGGCCCCGCCCCGGGGGTCATTGATTTTCCTAATATGTGTATAGCAAAAACTTAAAAATCTTCTTTGAAAAAAACCCAAATAGCTAGAGCTTAGATGTTTAGCATGAAACATCTTCTTATGGGTGTCTACCAAGTTTGTTCAAATAAAAGCCCTTGGGTTAAAATTGGCCCTGCCAGGGGGGGAGGGGGGGAGGCCTATATACAGGTGAGCGACCTCTTGTTTCCAGTATAATGATTATTCTAATTATGAAAAATTACACAAAATTAAAAAGCATTACAATGCTTTTCACTCAAATCTGGCGAAGAATAGCAAAAAAAATATGATTTTCAGTTTATTTTGGAGTATTTTTCTTAACATGTTACTTCTCAATGGATTGAGATAGAATCAAAGGCTTTTCAGTGTTGGTTACAAGTAACCTTATGATCGGCCTGGGGTCATTTTAAGCCCCTCCAAAATTTTCTTGCATTATCACCCTTCTGGCAAGCCCCTGATGTATCTTTTCGATAGGGGCGGCCCTGAAAAAGTGGTCACTTTTTAAAAACGAAAACATGTGTTGGGGGCCTAAATAAGGCATTTTTTCACCATTTGAGACAACAAAAGGGGGTGTATAAGCCGTGTATATCTGGTAATGGGTTAATTATCTTTTGCATATCTTTCTTCTTTTAGAACTCTGCTTATCTGTATTGAAATAGTAAAAAAAAAGTAGTCAACTGCAAAGTCTTCTAATTCCCTTTAATATTACAACCAACTTTTCGGCTGAACCTATGATCTATGTAAGAAATTCAAATTTTATTTTATTAGGGTGGAGTTCCTTTAAGTGCCAAAGTGCTTAGGGTTGAACTGTCAAGGTACAGAGGCTGGTCTGTGTAAATACTAGCTGTATGGAGATGTATAGGTCTGTGATTAAGTATTGCTAGTACAACTGAGATATTTATCATCTTACTTTGCAGTGTCGGGTATTTGGGTGTTTGACAAGTAAGGTTACACTTGCACTTTCTGAAAATTGTAAATCAACCATGTATGTATCGGGTTTTAATGTCTGCAGTGTTGCTATAATTGATTGGTGTAAGAAAAACTTATATATACATGTACCTTGTTAATATCTTAGTAATTTATTTGATTATCTGTTGTTATATTAACAAGAATAAATTGTGTACATGATTTCTAACACCCATACATGTAATTATACATGAAGAAATAGTGGAAACCGGTGAAAATATTTGTACTTCATTAAGAAGGGTTTTATAATTATTGGACTTTAAGTCATGAATTATTTGACAATCATTCTGGATTTTTAAATCGTGTGTCACAGAGCACAATGCAATCATATTTAGCATCTTCATATTCACCTTGACACTTAAAGTCAAATTTTATTTTTTTTACTACTGCCCATAACTTTGTTATTTATGAATTTGAGTTATACTTGAACAAAAGAACACATATGACAAAGTGGCATGTTGAATACATATTTATACCCCCAAAAACGAAGTTTGAGGGGGTATATAGGAGTCACCCGGTGGTCGGTTGGTCGGTCAGTTGGGCGGTCGGTCGGTCGGTCCAGACGTCCGTTGCATTTTCCTTGTCCGGACCATAACTTGAAGACTTATGGTTGGAATTCAATATAACTACATACAATGGTCAAGCACATTAAGAGGAAGTGCAGTGCACAAGAACCATAACTCTATCTTGACTAATTACAGAGTTATTGCCCTTTGTTACTTTTCCTTGTCCGGGGCATAACTTGAAAACTACTGGTTGGAATTCAAAACAACTTCATACAATTGTCAAACACAATAAGAGGAAGTGCAGTGCACAAGAACCATAACTCTATCTAAAGTAATTACAGAGTTATTGCCCTTTGTTACTTTTCCATTGCTTTCTTTTGTCCGGACCATAACTTGAAGACTAATGGTTGGAATTCAATGTAACTACATACAATGGTCAAGCACATTGAGAGGAAGTGCAGTGCACAAGAACCATAACTCTATTTTGACTAATTACAGAGTTACTGCCCTTTGTTACTTTTCCTTGTCCGGGGCATAACTTGAACACTACTGGTTGGAATTCAAAACACCTTCATACAATTGTCAAACACAATAAGGGGAAGTGCAGTGCACAAGAACCATAACTCTATCTAAAGTAATTACAGAGTTTTTACCCTTTGTTACTTTTCCATTGCTTTCTTTTGTCCGGACCATAACTTGAAGACTAATGGTTGGAATTCAATATAACTACATACAATGGTCAAGCACATTGAGAGGAAGTGCAGTGCACAAGAACCATAACTCTATCTTGACTAATTACAGAGTTATTGCCCTTTGTTACTTTTCCTTGTCCGGGGCATAACTTGAAAATTACTGGTTGGAATTCAAAACAACCTTATACAATTGTCAAACACAGTAAGGGGAAGTGCAGTGCATAAGAACCATAACTGTATCTAAAGTAATTACAGAGTTATTGCCCTTTGTTACTTTTCCTTTGCTTTCTTTTGTCCGGAGTATAACTTGAAGACTAATTGTTGGAATTCATTATAACTTCATACAATGGTCAAGCACATTGAGAGGAAGTGCAGTGCACAAGAACCATAACTCCATCTTGACTCATTACAGAGTTACTGCTCTTTGTTACTTTTCCATTGCTTTTTTTTGTCCGGAGCATAACTTGAAGACTAATGGTTGGAATTCAATATAACTTCATACAATGGTCAAGCACATTGAGAGGAAGTGCAGTGCACAAGAACCATAACTCCATCTTGACTCATTACAAAGTTACTGCTCTTTGTTACTTTTCCATTGCTTTTTTTGTCCGGAGCATAACTTGAAGACTAATGGTTGGAATTCAATATAACTTCATACAATGGTCAAGCACGTTGAGAGGAAGTGCAGTGCACAAGAACCATAACTCCATCTTGACAAATTACAGAGTTATTGCCCTTTGTTACTTTTCCTTGTCCAGAGCATAACTTGAAAACTACTGTTTGGAATTCAATACAACTTCATACAGTTGTCAAGGACATTAAAAGGAAGTGCAGTGCATAAGAGCCATAACTCCATTTTGACAAAATACAGAGTTACTGCCCTTTGATACTTTTCCTTGTCTGGAGCATAACTTAAAACGTACTGGTTGAAATTCAAAACAACTTCATACAATGGTAAAGCACAAAAAGAGGAAGTGCAGTGCACAAGAACTATAACTCCATCTTCAGTTTTTATAGAGTTATTGCCCTTTGTTCCTTTTCTTTGTCTTTCTGGACTTATTACAGAGTAATTCAATAAAACTTCATCAATGGCCAACCACATTGAAAGGAAATGCAATATACAAGAACCACAACTATCTTTAATTGCCCACAACCATAACTCTATATTTCAATTCTTTCACAAGATATTCTGTTACTAGTAACATCCTCATTTCTGAAGCAATCTTGTGGGGGTATTAATCGCATTTGGTGATAGTTCTAGTTTATTCTGATATGACTTTGATCTTTATTTGATCTTGATTTTTTTTTTTTCAAGGTCAAGCAATTGAAATTTGCTTCAATTGATAAACCTTTGCTATATATTTACAGATTTGATTTATACTTAGACAAAAGAACACTTATAACAAAACTATTCTGAATTTATGGATTTGATTCATTCTTTGGCAAAAGAGCACTTATGACAAAAATTGATATGATAATTAATTCAAATGTGACCTTGACTTTTGAATGACACTGAGCATTAAGGTTAAATATAAAATTTGAATTTGATTTATTATAGAAAAAATGTTTTGTAGGAGTTATAAGTTTTTATTATGAAAAGCTTACTCTGATGTGTTTGACTTACGAAAAAAGAAAAGGTTCAGCATGGCCCCAGCTAGGCTGTGGCTCTTGTTTTATGCTGTTATACGATATTGAATGTTTATTTGAAGACTGTGTAACTGATAATAAATATATTACAAGTAAAAGTGACTTGTCATTTTTTCCTTATGAACTATATACTTTCAAAGTTTGTTTGCTACATGCCCTTTTTATCCCCCGCCGAAAGGTGGTGGGGGATATAGAAATAGTCTTCATCCGTCTGTCCTTCCATCCGTCCATCCGACATTTTTGTCTGGAGCAGATCTCGAAAAGTATTTGTTATTAACTTGAAACTTCATAGGTGGATAGATCTCATTGTGCAATGCACAAGAATGATAACTCTACCCTGCATAATTTTTGAGTTATTGTCCTTTGTAATTTTTCAAAATTAATTTTTGTTCAGAGCATAACTCAAAAAGCCTTTGAGATATCAACATGAAACTCCAAAGGTGGATAGATCTCACTCAGGAGGAGTGCAATGCACAAATATGATAACACTACCTTTCATAGTTTTTCATACATAATTTTTCACCTGAGTGGAGCATAACTCAAAAGTGTTTGAGATGTCAGCATGAAATGTCATAGCTGGATAGATCTTACTGAGGAGGAATGCCATGCACAAGAATGATAACTCTTCCCTATAATTATAATTTTGAGTTATTGCCCTAAGGTGGATTGATCTCATTGAGGAGGAGTGCAGTGCACAAGAATGATAACGCTACCATCCAAAATTTTTCAGTTCTTGCCCTTTGTTATTTTTCATGCTTATTTTTTGTCCAGACTGTAACTTATTAAGTATTTACTATATAAGGTATTCACTTGAAACTCAAAATATAACTTAGTCTCTGTCTGTCTGTCCTTCCGTCCATCAGTCTGTCCATCCTTCCGTCTGACATTTTTGTCTGGAGCATATCTCTAAAGTATTAGAGGTATCAACTTGAAACTTCATAGGTGGATAGATCATATTAAGGAGGAGTGCAGTGCACAAGAATTATATCTCTACCCTGCATAATTTTTCAGTTATTATACGCCCGTTTGAAAAACGGGACGTATTATGGGAACGCCCCTGGCGGTTGGGCGTATGGGCGGGCTGGCGGCGTCCAATTTTGTCCGGAGCATATCTCCTACATGTATGGAGTGATTTTAATGAAACTTCATAGAAATGTTCACCACTATGAGGAGCAGTGTCGCGCACATGAACCAGGTCTCTAGGTCAAAGGTCAAGGTCACACTTAAAGCTCATTGAAAAATGCTTGTCCGGAGCAAAACTTCCACATGTATAGAGGGATTTCAATATTACTTGGCACAAATGTTCACCATTGTGAGGGGGAGTGTCGCGCGCAAGATTCAGGTCCTTGCGGCCAAGGTCAAGGTCACACATAGAGGTCAAAGTTCAGATAAAAATATGAAGATGTGTATAGGGACCATTTAGTCATCATTTATTGAGGGATTGTAACACAAATGGTCATTATCAAGACTATGGCTGTGATACATATAATTTAGGTCAATATATACAAGGTCAAGGTCACTAAAGATGATGAAATATCAAGATTTTGTCCGGAGCATATCTCCTACACTCATGGAGGGATTTTAATGAAATTTCATAGAAATGTTCACCATTATGAGGAGCAGTGTCACGCACATGAACTAGGTCTCTAGGTCAAAGGTCAAGGTCACACTTAGAGCTCATTGAAAAACGCTTGTCCGGAGCAAAACTTCCACATGCATAGAGGGATTTCAATATAACTTGGCACAAATGTTCACCATTGTGAGGCGGAGTGTCGCGCACAAAATTCAGGTCCCTGCAGCCAAGGTCAAGGTCACACATAGAGGTCAAAGTTTAGATAAAAATATGAAGATGTGTATAGGGACGATTTAATCATCATTTATTGAGGGATTGTAACACAAATGGTCATTATCATGACTACGGCTGTGACACATGTACTTTAGGTCAATATATGCAAGGTCAAGGTCACTAAAGATGGTGAAATATCCAGATTTTGTCTGGAGCATATCTCCTACATGTATGGAAGAATTTTTATAATACTTTATGGAAATGTTCACCACCATGATATGTATTGCTCCATGCATGATCCAGGTCAAAGGTCAAGGTCACACTTAGAGCTCATTGAAAAACGCTTGTCCGGAGCAAAACTTCTACATTCATAGGGGGATTTCAATATAACTTGGCACAAATGTTCACCATTGTGAGGCTGAGTGTATCAAGATTTTGTCCGGAGCATATCTCTTACACGCATGGAGGGATTTTAATGAAATTTCATAGAAATGTTCACCATTATGAGGAGCAGTGTCACGCACATGAACTAGGTCTCTAGGTCAAAGGTCAAGGTCACACTTAGAGCTCATTGAAAAACGCTTGTCCAGTCAAAACTTCCACATGCATAGAGGGATTTCAATATAACTTGGCACAAATGTTCACCATTGTGAGGCGGAGTGTCGCGCACAAAATTCAGGTCCCTGCAGCCAAGGTCAAGGTCACACATAGAGGTCAAAGTTTAGATAAAAATATGAAGATGTGTATAGGGACGATTTAATCATCATTTATTGAGGGATTGTAACACAAAATGGTCATTATCATGACTACGGCTGTGACACATGTACTTTAGGTCAATATATGCAAGGTCAAGGTCACTAAAGATGGTGAAATATCCAGATTTTGTCTGGAGCATATCTCCTACATGAATGGAAGAATTTTTATAATACTTTGTGGAAATGTTCACCACCATGATATGTATTGCTCCATGCATGATCCAGGTCTCCAGGTCAAAGGTCAAGGTCACACTTAGAGCTCATTGAAAAACGCTTGTCCGGAGCAAAACTTCTACATTAATAGGGGGATTTCAATATAACTTGGCACAAATGTTCACCATTGTGAGGCTGAGTGTCGCACGCAAAATTCAGATCCCTGCGACCAAAGTCAAGGTAACACATAGAGGTCAAAGTTCAGATAAAAATTTGAAGATGTGTATAGGGACCATTTAGTCATCTTTTATTGATGGATTTGTAGCACAAATGGTAACTATCATGACTACAGGAGTGACACATTTAATTTAGGTTAATATTTGCAAGGTCACTGGAGATGATTAAATATCCAGATGTTGTCCGGAGCATATTTTCTACATGCATGGAGGAATTTTAATGTTACTTTATAGAATTGTTCACCACCATGAGATGTAGTGCCCTGCACATGAACCAAGTCTCTAGGTCAAAGGTCAAGGTCACAGTTAGAGCTCATAGAAAAACGCTTGTCTGGAGCAAAACTTCTACATGCATAGAGGGATTTCAATATAATTTGGCACAAATGTTCATCATTGTGAGGCTGAGTGCCGTGCATAAAATTCAGGTCCCTGCGACCAAGGTCAAGGTCACACATCCTCTGCATATCTTCCCTACTGATTTGTTTTAAGGTTCATTTAACAACACAGTGCCAAGAATAAAAACTTGCTTGCTAGATAACACTTATCCATAATGCCCCCATCTTCATCTAAAGCTTTCGTAAACAGGTGTATTTTGTGACTATGCCACCCTTGTTGCCCTTTGTTATTTTTTAAACTTAATTTTTGTTCAGATCATTACTAAAAAAGCCTTTGAGATATCAATATGAAACTTCATAGGTGGATAGATTCACTCAGGAGGTTTGCAGTGCACAAGAGTGATAACTCTATCCTTCATAACTTTTGAGTTACTGCCCTTTGTTATTTTTCATACCTAATTGTTCACCTAAGTGGAGCATAATTCAAAAAGTGTTTGAGATGTCAACATGAAACTTCATATGTGGATTTATCTTATTGAGGAGGAATGCTGTAAGCAAAAATGATAACTCTACCCTTTATAATTTTTGAGTTATTGTGTTATTTTTCATACTTTTTGTCTAGACCTTAATTATTTTAAAAGTGTTAGAGGTTTTAACTTGAAACTTCATAGGTGGATAGATCTCATTGAGGAGGAGTGCAGCACTCAAGAATGATAACCTACCCTGCATTATTTTTCAGTTATTGCCCTTTGTTATTATCATCCATCAGTATTCACATAGGTTTCAAATCTGTAATCACTTCAGCCATCAGTTTTCATTATTAAAAGACCTCTTAAAATTGAATTATTCTGCTCTACTACATAATTATACATTCTTACAATGAGCAAACACATTCGGCAGGGATGGCCATGTTGACATGGCTCTTGTTGTATGCAGTGAAACTTCTTGGAAATTATACAGATAGAATAATACCCTGTATTAATTTAGTGCAACTGCCACACAGCTTCTGTTTGCATTGTTAGGAAGATTAATATATATTGCCAGGCATCGTGGATACTGCAAAAGCAGAAATTATACATTGTATATGGGATCTGCATAATTTCCATTTAGTTTCATTACTTGGAGCTGGGACAAACATTTTTTTGTGCAAGCAGCAAGAGAGATAACTTTGCAAAAACACTGGCTGGTCAAAGATATATTCTTTTGAAAGTCAGAATCTCATATAATGTATGCATATGGAAAAGTAAATTGTCATGTCTGACCGTAAGTAATAGGATCGTCTTACCAACAAGCGTTTAACAACATGGATCAAACAAAAAAATTATTAAAGTTTTATTACTAATCAATGAAGAATAAGTAGGAGTTATATTAAACATCAGGTGATTATGCTTGAAAAAAGTAGAAAGTTGTTTATTTGCAAGCTAATGCTTCCATAAATTATGAACATATATATTAATAAATTGGGTTTTGTAATAGATTTTCGCGACTAACTCTTGTTACGGTCACATGCTGCTATTGATTTTCATTTTTATAAAAAAATAAAAATTCTTTTTGGAGAAAAAAAAGAGCCTAATTAGGATTTAAAAGGCCTACGTAGGACTTTGTAACTCCTACATAGGAGATAAAAAAAAGCCTAATTAGGAGTTTATAAGTCCTACATAGGACTTTATAACTCCTTCGTAGGAGATAAAAAAGCCTAATTAGGACTTTATAATTCCTACATAGGATGATATATATATCAAAGAACTAAAAGCATAGAGTTTGACGGATATGTATGTTAGAGTATAACTTAAGATAGCATATTATGTAGGAAAATAGATTATATGGGTCAAAATGTAATTGTGGCAAGCTGCTTTAGTAAATACCCTTATTCTGTAGCCAGAGATGATTTCGAGCGAAATAACCAGAACTCAATAATCTGAATTATTGTGAGCAATACAACTAGTAGCGAAAATTGAACTCACTAAAGACGTCATTCTCTGCATATATTTAACGATGTTTCTGTATTATGTCTGTTTAGTTATTTAATTATACACATACGAAATGGCCGAAAATGGATAAATTGCTCGTTTGATTCAGCTAGTTTGTATTGAAAATGTAATCTTTAAAGCCTTTTAAACTTTTCATAAAATCATATTTTAGACATTGAAATGCTTATATAAGTTTGTCGAAGAGCTGTGAAGCAAATTTTCAGGATACATCGCCAATGCTTACAGACACTTCACCCTAAGACACTGTACACTTCAGAAACCTGAAAGGTGAAGTGTGGCAGCATTGACACATGTCTTGTTCCATTGCCAATATAACATTTCTTATAAAGTCATAAAAACCTATGTAGGAGATATAAACTCCTAATTAGGCTTTTGGCTTTTTTTTAATCTCTTATGTAGGAGTTATAAACATCTAATTAAGCTTTTTTATCTCCTACGTAGGAGTTTATTTTTTTTATTGAACATTATGAGTTGGCACCAGAATGCTTCCGTAGAACTTTAATCTTTTTCTTCACTTACTGTTAAGTTTTATTTAAACAAGACTTATGATTTGGGTTAGCTATACAGTAAAGGTTTAATAGTATATTGCTTACATACTTACTGTCACACAATGTCAAAGATAAAACAGGCACATTTAAAATTAATGAAGCAAGAACTGGCTTTTAAAATGCTAACTTGTTTATGTTTATTTGAGCATTTCAACATTATAATTAACTGATTAATAGTTTATTTTTATTTTATGAATTTTTCTTTTTATTTGTGATCAAGTTTTCTTTTAAGTGAAATACTGTTTTTTTTTACCCCAAAAAGTCGTTATGTTTTTCTGATATCAAAAGATTACCATTTTTATAAGAAATCAGGTTGAGAAAATGATAAGTCACTGCAAGTTTTTATCCCTTTCAGAACTTCAGACACTGCTGAAAATATTCTCAGTCTGTCATCATGAATACTATGTGGAAACATTTGATGAACCCGAAAAGTGGAATTCTAGAAAGACCTTTGACCTATACATATTTGAAATCATGTAGAAGATTTCAGCATCTGACAATTAGCAGAAATTTCAGTCAGAGGTACAAGGGAAAATGTTGTCAAAGAGAGGCAATGATGGTAAAGTCTAGAATTTGTTTAATGAGCATGGAGAAATGTCTTTTAAACAGAGAAAGTCATTCTTGGCAAAATTCCAACTACTTGTTAAAGACGAAGAAACACTTAACAGAACAACCAATGCTTCCTAATGATCGTTTTTCACAGAAGCGGTATTATAGTTCATCTATATTTGTGAGTGACAGACACTCCGATATCTCATCTGCTTTCAGTTATGACCTTGACCTTGAGGAGAAATTGGTGGATATTGAGCAGCTGAAAGTAAACCTACAAAGAAGAGGGCTGGACATTAATATTGATCAGTTGGTAAGACTAAGAAGTATTGCAAAGTTAATAGTCCTTTACATAACTTGGGGGTATAATTAATGTTTTTTTGTTGTTTTTTTTTATAAATCATCAATTAAAAATGTAAAATTAATTTTATTCATAAAAATGATAACATGTTTAATTCGCACATTTATTTATTTATTTTCTAATTGTTGAACTATATGTATAAATTGCATTCAGTGGTTCACAAAAGATAATTTTTATGAGCAGTTTTCTCCAAACCTAATTGACAAAATGTTTGCAAATTTCACACATGCATCCAGATTAAAAGTCAATGTTCATTATTTCTGTGATTTAGGCACTGTCACAGCATCATATGTTGTTGTGTTTTTTTTTTAATATGGAAATCTTGATCCAAGTTTTGAACGCTAGCAAGAGAAGTATTTTTTATTTTTATTTTTTGCAACAACATAGATCACAGTAAACCATTCAAG
The DNA here is from genome assembly GCF_026571515.1 of Ruditapes philippinarum. NCBI lineage: Eukaryota > Metazoa > Mollusca > Bivalvia > Venerida > Veneridae > Ruditapes > Ruditapes philippinarum. The sequence goes on from NW_026853209.1 coordinate 26,102, forward strand.
ATACTTCAAAAAACATTACTTGAAGGTTTTGTCATGTTTTTGTTGCTATAGAAACAAGACTATGCAGGATATCTTCAACTTGGAGAGGAGAAAGTGAAGCTTGAGTTGAAAAGAGAAAATATTGCCAGCCAAATAGCTAAAATAGTTGGTGAACAAAAACGGAGTGGAACAAAGGTAGTTTAATTGTACTGTGTTTCACTAAGTTATTTGTATTTTTAATTCCTGGTATGATTTTGTTGTAAGTAAAAACTAGAAAATGTTTTAAGTGAAAGAAATGACTGCCTTTAGGAGATTGTAACAAAGGGTTCTTTTGACATTTTAAGTTTTGTGAATTTTCAACAAATCTAATTTCTTATGTAGAATCCACATGTACATATAATCTGGTTTCAGTAGTTGTATAACTTGTAAAATTATGTACATGTACGAGGGGTTATCCAAAAATTCGTGGACTTTCTTTGTTGCATAAAATATATTTGAGATATTAATTTGAAATTCTTACACTGCTTAGAAGAATTAATAACAAATAAACACAGAAAAATTCATGTGAGTAGCTTCTTACATTACAACAATATTTAATTTTACATAAACACATGTCGGCGACAGCGGCGCACTCCAAAATGTTATTGACGTCAACGTCATAATATTAACATACAACTTGTGCTCCAACGTTACGCGGTCAATGACAGTTCCTGCTTCTCAAAGTAATGTCCATCACTAAATTTCTTATGCCACTTTAACACTAATGATCGTGAAATTTTCTTTTCTCTGTTCGTCTGCTGATTTTTAAAAAAGTTTTTGTAGGTGTCGTTCCCAAATTACAACAAAAAATTATGATCGCTTTATGATCGCGCGACTTTCTAATTACCGCGAGTCCGTCATTTTCTCGTTGTAAACAATAAAGGCGTCTGGCGTTTCAAGCGATATCAACAAAAATAAACGGAAATGACGTCCATTATTTTAACGAATTACTTAAATGACATCATAGAAGAAATATGCGATGTTCAGCGGGTTTTCTAAGTTAATTTTTTAGGTTTTTTTAGCAAGAAATATACGATGATTTACTGCGCTTTTCTACCGTGCGCCGGGTGCCGTGTATTTGCTTATTTAAAAGCAATATAAAATCATTATTTATTTACACAATTAACTGTTCCTTTCAAAATGTGTTGATAATATTCTACAATGTATGCTGATAAAATTTCATTACAATACAAGTTGACGTTCAAAAGATATTTAAAAAGTCCACGAATTTTTGGATAACCCCTCGTATATAAAGAATATCCAAAATTTTAAATGTGAAATTTCAGACAAAGGATCAGACTTCACAAATGAAGTGTCTCAAAGAAGAAGGAAAGAATACCAAATCTCACTTAAAACAGCTTATGGTAAGTAGAATCTGGCAGTATTTTTTGCTTATTTTTTGGTTGAGTTTAACATGGCACCAACACAGTATAGGTCTTGTAGCGACTTTCCAGCTTTACTTGTGGAGGAAAACCTCAGGTGCCCCTTTGAACATAATTTCAGGCACAAACAGGCACCGGCGCCCCATAAGCTAGCTGGATAGCTCTCTCACATGAAGTATGAAGAGATGCTGGAGTGGCTGGAACCTGTTGCAGTGATAATTTATTAATTGCTAATATTACCCGTAAATGTGAGATAAAGTTGATTATCAATACAAGTATTATAAAATAAACTTGATTATTTATTTATAGCTATTGATGAATGAAGTAATTTGATTATTCATTAATACTTTAATAGATATTGAGAAATGAGCTAAAAGTAATTATTAACTACTAGCTATTGTTAAATTCAGATGAAGTTTTTTATTTCTTTGTAACTTTTGTAAAATGAAATAAAGTTGATTATTTTTTACTAACTGTTGTGAAATGAGGTAAAGTCTACCATAATACAATGAATTTTGCAGGTTAAATACTGGGATGTAGAGGAGAGAGTCATGTTACTTGCATTGTCCTTACCCAGCAATCTTTCTATAGATGTTGTAAGTATATTGTCCGGAATTCTTTACTGCGTTATTTACTGCACTGTTACATAATTTGTTTTATAAAAAGTCATTCAATACATTTATTAATGACTGGAGATTCTTTTTTTATGTAGATTAATTGTGAAGAATACATTGTATAGTGAATGTTAGTTTTATGGGTTATGATTGGTCGTTAGTGCTAGTGATCCAGAGAGCAGTCTCATATTGATTTATATTATCATTGGTTTAAATAATATTGAAATCATAACTGATTTAAATATAACGACTGATATATAGTTACCTTTTGAATGCTAGAAACAATAAAATAAATGGACCTATATCACCATTATGCATCCTTGCTAACTTAGGCTTACTTGATACATATACACTTCATTCATGTTGAATGTAGTTCAGTGGAATCAGTACCCATGGTTTCCGATGATGCCAATATGAAGCTTGTTCATCTATCCGCCCTTGCTCTCTACTTTTGTATTTTAAATACTTATGTTTTGATATCAGAGTCTTTCATATTAACAAATGAACTGTTTAAAAATTTCAAGGCCGGGCAGATCAGTTACATACATTTTGCAGAGTAAAGGTCAAATCAGTTCGTGTCCTGTAATATTTGACAAATGCTGATAATTTTAGACAGGGTCACTCTATTTTCTAGGAGGCATAAAGTATATCGGTGTATGTTACTAAATAAAGAATTATTATCATGGCTACAAAGATTTAAAATATTTTCCATTTTCCAGCCAGACGACTTAAAAGTTCTACAGGAACATTTTGAAGGTAAAGTCAGTAATTGTTTGTTAACCTAAAAAGGAATTAACTTCCAATTAAAACAGCATGCCTCCAGATGAGTAAAAATATTTCAAGAAAATTAAATTTGAGATAAATATATTGAGGTTTTATGAAGGTAAAAAGATTCAAGATTAAATTATTGTTTTACATGTTATGTGCAATTAAAGACTGATTTTGTTATACTTACCTCACCTTACCTTACCCTTACCTAACCCTCACTTTACCCTACCTTACCCTTACTTTATCTAATCTTACCCTTACCTTAACCTTACTTTATCTTATTTACGCTTATTTTACCTAACCCTAACCTTACCTTTATCTTACACTTACCTTACCTACCCTTACCTTACCTACCCTTATCTTACCCTTAATTTACCTTACCTTACTTACACCTTACCATCCCATACCTTACCTTATCCTTACATTTACCTTACTTTACCATACCTTACCCTTACTTTACCTTACCTTACTTTATATTGCCAAGAATTTTAATCTCTGACTTTATGCGCTAAAGATTGCATTGGTATTTAAGAATGGCACAGAAGTTGTAATGATATTGTATATATAATATATTTCAGAGAGAAAGCCTACATTACCAGTAGATCATGAGGAAGTGTTGAGACAATCAGATATGGTCAGATTAAGGTATGTTTGATTTGCTATTTCTTAGTGAAAATAACGTGTTTTAGCATATGATAAATTCTTATTAACTTGATAAAAGTTTGAGTGGTGATCATAACAAAACTATTTTACCTTGTTTTTTAAGTTGACAAAAGTCTTAAGCAAGTGGTATATTTTCATTCAAGATATATAGTGCTCAAATTTGATATTTGAAAATACTGATAATAGCTATATAGTCTCTTTTAAATGTAAAATAAACATCTTTTGAGTTTATGCAGAGAAGATTTATTAAAATTTTAAACTCAACACATTATAGGTAAACACCGTATGTATTCATAGTGTCTGTAAAAAATCTGCCACTTTTAAAAAAAATTTAAAAGCAAGGATGAAATCAACTTGACCAGTACATGTAATTGAGAATGCAGCTTCCAAAACATAGTTTGTGTTTATATATTTACCTATTGACCTATTGAAAAGTTGAAACAAGCTGGCCGGCATAGCTCAATAGGTTAGATTGCCAGACTTGTAATCTCGACATTGTGGGTTTGATTCCTGGACTGGCCAACTTAAATTACTAAACTAACGTTCGGCGCACTAAAGAACCAGGAGAAGATTCTGGAATTGGGGCATCTCTCTGTATCTGTATCTTGCACTATCCTCCAAAATCTAAAATGACTAATACATGTACTCTTTGGGAGGATTCACCCATAAGGGCACCCAGTGGTGAGAATAAATGAATTCAAGTACACACACACTTGAAACAATAGCTTTATTGGTCAATTTCAAAATGACATCATGTCTTGAGTAAAAGTTTTATTATCATAAGTCAATGAATAAAGAATTTCTTATACTTCTTTCTATTGTTTTGATTTTATTGAAAAACTTTCAATATTTGAGATGCAGTTGTAACTTTATGTTTGTTATATATATATCTGTTATATGTTTCAGGAATGTTGGACACAAGGCTTACTACCTGACTGGCAGACTAGCTGTGTTAGAACAAGAACTGGTCACCTACTTCTCTACACAACTTCGATCTCAACACATACACCAGATGGCAGCACCAGAAATGTTTAAAGCTCCCGTTGTGGTGGGTTTGATTTGTATACACTCATCAGAGAAGTGCTGTCTTTTTAGCTCACCTGTCACAAAGTGACAGGGTGAGCTTTTGTGATCGCTTTTCGTCCGGCGTCCGTCCGTTGTCCGTCCGTAAACTTTTGCTTTAAATGACATCTCCTCATAAACCACTGAGCCAATTTCATCCAAACTTCACAGGAATGTTCCTTTGGTGGTCACCTTTAAAAATTGTTCAAAGAATTTAATTCCATACAGAACTCTGGTTGCCATGGCAACCGAAAGAAAAATCTTTAAATATCTTCTTTTAAACAACCGTAAGAGCTAGAGCTTAGATATTTGGCATGAAACATCTTCTAATGAGTGTCCACCAAGTTTGTTCAAATAAAAGCCCTGGGGTCAAAATTGGCCCCGCCCCAGGGGGTCATAGATTTTCCCTATATGCATATAGTAAAAACTTAAAAAAATCTTCTTTTAAAGAACCCAAAGAGCTAGAGCTAAGATATTTGGCATGAAACATCTTCTAGTGAGTGTCTACCAAGTTTGTTCAAATAAAAGCCCTGGGGTCAAAATTGGCTCCTCCCCGGGGGGTCATTGATTTTCCCTATATGCATATAGTAAAAACTTAAAAAATCTTTTAAAGAACTGTAAGAGCTAGAGCTTAGATATTTGGCATGAAACATCTTCTAGTGAATGTCTACCAAGTTTGTTCAAATAAAAACCCTGGGGTCAAAATTGGCCCCGCCCCAGGGGGTCATTGATTTTCCCTATATGCATATAGTAAAAACTTAAAAAATCTTCTTTTAAAGAACCCAAAGAGCTAGAGCTAAGATATTTGGCATGAAACATCTTCTAGTGAGTGTCTACCAAGTTTGTTCAAATAAAAGCCCTTGGGTCAAAATTGGCCCCGCCCCGGGGGGTCATTGATTTTCCCTATATGCATATAGTAAAAACTTAAAAAATCTTCTTTTAAAGAACTGTAAGAGCTAGAGCTTAGATATTTGGCATGAAACATCTTCTAGTGAATGTCTACCAAGTTTGTTGAAATAAAAACCCTGGGGTCAAAATTGGCCCGCCCAGGGGGTCATTGATTTTCCCTATATGCATATAGTAAAAAACTTAAAAAATCTTCTTTTAAAGAACCCAAAGAGCTAGAGCTAAGATATTTGGCATGAAACATCTTCTAGTGAGTGTCTACCAAGTTTGTTCAAATAAAAGCCCTGGGGTCAAAATTGGCCCCGCCCCGGGGGGTCATTGATTTTCCCTATATGCATATAGTAAAAACTTAAAAAATCTTCTTTTAAAGAACTGTAAGAGCTAGAGCTTAGATATTTGGCATGAAACATCTTCTAGTGAATGTCTACCAAGTTTGTTCAAATAAAAACCCTGGGGTCAAAATTGCCTCGCCCCAGGGGGTCATTGATTTTCCCTATATGCATATAGTTAAAACTTAAAAAATCTTCTTTTAAAGAACCTTAAGAGCTAGAGCTTAGATATTTGGCATGAAACATCTTCTAGTGAATGTCTATCAAGTTTGTTGAAATAAAAGCCCTTGGGTGAAAATTGGCCCCGCCCCAGGGGGTCATTGATTTTCCCTATATGCATATAGTAAAAACTTAAAAAATCTTCTTTTAAAGAACCCAAAGAGCTAGAGCTAAGATATTTAGCATGAAACATGTTCTAATGGGTGTCTACCAAGTATGTTCAAATAAAAGCCCTGGGGTCAAAACTGGCCCGCCCCGGGGGTCATTGATTTTCCTTATATGTGTATAGCAAAAACTTAAAAATCTTCTTTGAAAAAACCCAAATAGCTAGAGTTTAGATATTAAGCATAAAACATCTTTAAGTAAATATCTACAAAGTTTGTTCAAATAAAAGCCCGGGGGTCAAAACTGGCCCTGCCCCAGGGGTGTCATTGTTTTTAACTATATGTGTATAGTAAAAACTTGAAAAATCTTCTTTTAAAAAACCCAATGAGCATGAAACATCTTCTTATGGGTATCTACCAAGTTTGTTGAAATAAACAAATAAAAGCCCTTGGGTAAAAATTGGCCCGGGGGGGGGCTATATACAGGTGAGCGACCTCAGGGCCATCATGGCCCTCTTGTTTTCAATAACATATTTGTTTCTCCGATATGATCAGTTTGTGTAAGAATTAGTGATTTGACATGGTATCGAGGTCATGATATCGATATGATTCCATACTTCCATTAATAGTGTTACACAATAGATCTACCAATTTAAGTTTAAGCATTATTATATAAGATAAGTTTGATTCTAAGCACTCTCAAGTCTTCTTTCTTGAATAAACTATCATATGAGGAAACTTGGTCATGTTTGGGGAAGGGCGCTACAATGTACACTCCCTTGGTTGAAAGGCAAACTTGGTCACCACTAGACCATGGTTTTCATTCTTGTATTAGAATGCTTAATGATTCTTTTATATGACAATAATAGTATGTAGAAAAATGACATTATGGCGCTGTATAAAGTTATCCAACCTGATTGTATATATTTAAACTTTGATCCTGTTTGTTAGTTTGTCATTTTTTATCATAAGAGTCGCCATATGACCTATGACATATGTTGGTGTGAAGTAAAACCATGTAAAAAAAATCAAATATTAAAGTTTTAAATTATTCGCCAATAGTATGTCACTTCCAATTGTTGAAAAACTATACTATAAGTGAATTAATGGTCTGAATAACATATTTGCTTATTTCATGCAGGAATCTGGCGGCATAGATATGATGGACCCGGCTTCTGTATACAGACTGCAGCATAAACTGGGAACCATTGATATGTCAGACCGGCACACTGATCACATGTTTCTACACGGAACCTCACACCTCTCTTTTCTATGTAAGTGTTGTAAACGTATGACTGTGATAATATTACATGAGTAATCTGCCGTAACAACCAGAACATTTGGGTGTTATAGAAATTATATATCATATTTCTGGGTATATTCTGTCTTATTTTACGACATGTATTATTACATGACCAAATATGACAAAGCAGAAATAATATCTGTAGTATAATTATATGAATGTGATCCATATGATTTGTTTGAACTTATTTCATTTTGTAACATATAAATATTGTAAAATTAAGAGGAGGTATATTATATTAGTCAAATTGTCATCATAAGAACTTATACATGTATTGGGATGTCTTGGATTTTGCTTGTTAGGATTGCACTTAATGTTTTAATGACATGGCCTAGCAAAGTTCATTCCAAATGTCAGATGAAGATTCTCTTATAATAACCTACTTTGTCTTAGTAACAGTCAAGATTGTGAAATAGTAATAGTAGTCCTTTAAAACAGATGTAAAATGAATATTTAGGATTATATTATATCAGTATCTGTCCACTTTGCAGCTTATTTTGCTAGAATGGAGCTTGCCTGTGAAAATTTACCTATACAAATGTTTGCTGTTGGAAGGAACTACATACCAGGTAGGTTAGAATTTGGTTTACTATTCCTTATAATGTACTTCATGTGCTTCTTCAATTAAAGAGAATATTGGTCTGTTTGGGGTAAATATGCTATATATAACACTGAGAAATAAGAAAATATGGATATTTTTTCCTTTCTATACGAGGTATATCGCATATTTTGGAAAAACAATTTCTTTGATACATGTATTTTATATTTTGTAAAAAAACAACAATTTTCATTAAAACTTTGAAAACAAACACAAATACAGATTGCTTACATCATTCAACAGAGTGAAAACTGTGCAAACCAAGTCTTTATTGTAGAATAACTTTCATCTATTGTAGTAAAGTTATTGTATTTGAATCTAAAAAAGCAAATATCATCAATTCTTTTAATGTAAATTAACAAATTTATGGAAACATATCAGTTAATATATACGCAGCTTTATGTCAGCAAGGAAGTTCATCAATGCTTTATCACCTGCACTATGAAGGATATATTCCAACTGATATGGATTTTATTTCATGTATACAACTTTGTATTTCACTGGTTGGCATATAATAATATTTGTAAATATGATATAATTGCAGAAAATGTAGAAAGGAAAAGTTTACCTGGTTTATATGGGGTGTTACAGTCAATCAAGGTGTGTATGTGTGCAGTGTGTAAATCCAGGGAGTCTAGTGCAGAGGTCGTGGAACAGTTCACAAATCTGTTAACGAAGCTATATCAACAATTTAAAGTACCTTTCAGGTATATATTTTCTGGTTAATTGTTTTAGTATCCATTGCATTCCTTGTGGCCTCCTTGACAGAGTGGTTAAAGTTGCTGACTTCAAATTACTTGCCCGTCACTGCTAGGGGTTCAAATCAAGAACTTTAGATTATTTCATGTGAGAAAGCTATCCAGCTAGGCTGGGAAAGTTGGTGGTTCTACTCAGGTGCCCACTTGTGCCTTAAGGGGCATCTGAGGTCTTTTATGATTGTTTTGATTTAACAGTATTTTCATGTGAAAATTTACTAGAATATTAACAAGGCTGATCCATCTATCAGTTATTAAAATTTGGGTATTTACTTAAGTAGTTCATTGATATAAGTTTTATAGAAAGTACAAGTTACTGCTGGGATGGCCTAGTGTAAGTGTCTGTCTGGTATTAGGGGCTAATCCAATCTTTAAGCCAGTGTGTATCAAATACTAATACTACTAAAAGCTTTGTTGCTCAGCACTTTGGGGATAGTTTAAAGACTTATCAGCCTGAAGTCAGTGTCTGGGTGGGGTTTTATGTAATAGTGTTGTCTGCAAAAAAAACCCTTCTAAATTTAATTGTGCTCACAATCTTTGTCAGGGTATATCTCATCTTCTATCTGCCAGCAAATTGCTTTACTGGTAATGTCATAATATATTATTTAATCATTATATACATGTTTATTTGAAACAGACTGGTTTCACTGCCAGCACCTTCTCTGACTGCAGCAGAAGAGAAAAGAATAGAATTACAGATGTGGATACCCAGTTTACAACAGTATCTTAAAGTATGTTTTTAATCTTTTTTTTTCATGATCTAGAACATGAATGTGAATGAATCACATCAAAATATTTTGAACTTAATTTATATTATTAAAACAACATAGCATAAGTATGTTTCGTGGCAAAATTTTTAAGCAATCAATTTTTAAGGTTAACACATGACTCACTATTGTGTCCATACAATCTCACAATTTTGTGGCATTCACTGCTTCTTAAAATAATCTTAAAATTGGAGTTATGGACCTTGACTTTGTCAGCTGTTCACCTGAAGAAAGTTCAGATATTAGTCACAGATTGTGTTAGAATTTCTGACATTTTAGTTAGAATAATTTCAGGAAATATTCTGATAGTTTAGCTGATTTTCAGTGAACATAATAAATTTGTTTTAGTTAGACATTATTTTGGCTATAAACATGACATTACTTTGGCTATAATTAAGATATAATTTTGACTATTATTATGGCATATATTGGCTAGAATAATGACATTACTTTGTCTATAATTATGATATTATTTTGACCAAAATTATGACAATATTTTGACTATTATTATAACATTACTTTTACTATAATTATAGCATTATTTTGTTATTATTATGGCATAAATTGGCTAGAATAATGACATTACTTTTATTATAATTAAGACATTATTTTGACCAAAATAATGACAATATTTTGGCTACAAACATGGCATTACTTTGGCTAAAATTATAGCATTATTTTGGCTATAGTTAAGATATAATTTTAGCTATAATTATGATTTTATTTTGACTATTATTATGACATTACTTTGACTTTAATTATGAAATTATTTTGGCTATTATTATGGCATTATATTGGCTAGAATAATGAAATTACTTTGACTATAATTATGGCATTATATTGGCTAGAATTATTGCATTTTATTGGCTAGAATAATGACATTATATTGGCGAGAGTTATGACATTGTTCTCATACATGAGGTAATGTGTTACAGATAGGATCCGTGTCAATGTGTGGAGACTACAACAGCAGAAGACTTATGATTAGATCATCACAAAATACACAAAACACATCCTCCAAACCTGTTTATATGGTAAGTTAATCCGACTTTTAGAGCGTGTTAGAGCAAATTATACTCATTATGAGCTTATAAGTGTGAGCGTTCTATTGGCTTTTATCTGTACATATGAAAAGGGTAGGTTATCAGGCCATCTTCTACCAGTAAATAGAAAAGATCAAAAGAATAGACAGTATTCAACTTGATAAGGATAGGAGGGCCATGGCCCTTTATTGTAACAAAGTAAATGGCTCTTTATTACATTTCATTTGTTTGTCTGTACATCTTTGCAAAAGTCTATTGTCAGCTTTTCTCTAAAAAAATAATTTTCTTAATACCTTTCTGCAGGGTGGTCAGCTGTATATTATTCACTAATATCTTAGATATTTGGTTATTGGACACTTTGTATGGACCTAGACTACAGCTGAAGTCAAGGCCGACCAAAGCTTTTAATAATTTTTGTCAAAATGCCTTTAATTAAAAAGGCCAAAATTACCATCTTGATTTATGAGAGAAGTGTTCTTGTTAGCAACATTCAACATTTATCTTGAAAAGATGGTCCTTTCTGTATTCTGAAGGCAAACTTTTTATGTAAAGAACAGGTATTATGTTTCACATTTTTAAGGTCCAAGCTTTACTGTAAGATTTTAAGATAAAAAAATATCATTGTGAATTATGAGTGTTGTGTTTTGTTTAAGGTACATTGTGAGGTCACTGATATAACCAGGATGATTGCAGTACTACTAGAATACCAACTCACAGATAACACTTGGGTAAGATAGCATCACTTGATTTTAAACCTTAAAATACATTAACTGAAAGTGACCAGCTGCCACTAATATCAATACTAACTTGTTTAAAGTTATCACAGGGACTTTGGATTCTTTCATGTGAGGAAGCTATCCAGCTAGCTTACGGAACGTCGGTGGTTCTACTCAGGTGCCCGTTCGTGCCTGAAATAATGCACGGAAGGGCACCTGAGGTCTTCCTCCACCAGTAAAGCTGGAACGTCGCGATATGACCTATACTGTGTCGATGTGACGTAAAACCCAAAACAAAACAAAAACAAAAAAGTTATTTTTCATATACATGTATCAATATTTATTTGTAGTACTTTAAGCTAATTTATTTTCATATGCATATATAAAACTTATTTGTATTGACTATTATTCAACAGAAAGCTGAGTTATTAAATAATGATAGAATCAGAATCAATTGCTTTTCAATTCTTTGCAGGATGCAAGTAGATAGATGAATTCAACCACGACATTCAGAGGACATAGGACAAAAAAATGTTTAAAAGTTAAGTTATGTGCAAATTTAAAATTTTTTTCTGAGTAGAATTTTCATCAATTTTTTTATTCCCCAAAAAATAATTTTTTTCATTTTGGATACATTTTATTTTTTAAAAAAAAGCAGAGATGGGAGATAACAGGGGATAAACGCTCTAAAATAAATCCATTTGGAAAAAAACCCCTGCTTTTTCAAAAAGTGGGAAAAAATTTGGTTTTTTTGTAGCAAATTTAAATTAAATTTGGGTGTAGATTTGATCCTTTTTATATTATACACCCTTTTTAAAAATTAAATTTTTCTTATCTTTGCTCAAAGTTAAAAAGTTTTGGGAAAATTTTTTAAAGCCCTTTTACTTGAAAAAAAAAAAACGCAGGAAAACCCACTGAGGAGCCCTTTTTTCCCTTGCATGTTATGTGAAAAAAATTAATAAGTATTTCCCTTTTTAAAAAAAAGTGGGTTCCCATGTCTTTGGGGAAAATATATTTAATAAGTGGGTTTGTTGGAGGGAGGGACATTTTACTATTAATTTAAAATTTTTAAAAGATCCCGTTTAAATGTGTTGGGTTTTAAAAAACTTTTTTATGATTTTCCATAATTACATGGGTTTTTTATTAAAAAATTTCAAAAAAATCTTAATGTCTGTTTTAGATTGTTTGTATGACAGTATCCATGCTTATCTCAGTTATGCCTTGAGAGTGGCTTGTTGCTGTCATGTAAGAGAGTGACATTTTGCTATCATGTTAAATAGAGAGTGGCTTCTTGCTGTCATGTAAGAGAGTGGCATTATGCTATCATATTAAATAGAGAGTGGTTTGTTACTGTCAAGTAAGAGAGTGGCATTAAGCTATCATGTTAAATAGAGAGTGACTTGTTGCTATCATGTAAGAAAGTGGCATTTTGCTATCATATTAAATAGAGAGTGGCCTCTTACTGTCATGTAAGAGAGTGGCATTAAGCTATCATGTTAAATAGAGAGTGGCTTCTTGCTGTCATATAAGAGAGTGGCATATGCTATCATGTTAAATAGAGAGTTATTTCTTGCTGTCATGTAAGAGATGGTCTTGCTATCATTTTAATAGAGAGTGGCCTCTTACTGTCATGTAAGAGAGTGGCATTAAGCTATCATGTTAAATAGAGAGTGGCCTCTCTTGCTGTCATGTAAGAGAGTGGCATTATGCTATCATATTAAATAGAGAGTGGCTTGTTGCTGCCATGTAAGAGAGTGGCATTTTGCTATCATGTTTAATAGAGAGTGGCCTCTTACTGTCATGTAACAGAGTGGCATTTTGCTATCATGTTAAATAGAGAGTGGCTTGTTGCTGTCATGTTAGAGAGTGGCATTTTGCTATCATATTAAATAGAGAGTGGCTTCTTGCTGTCATGTAAGAGAGTGGCATTTTGCTATCATGTTAAATAGAGAGTGGCTTCTTGCTGTCACGTGAGAGAGTGGCATTTTGCTATCATGTTAAATAGAGAGTGGCCTCTTGCTGTCATGTAAGAGAGTGGTATTTTGCTATCATGTTAAATAGAGAGTGGCTTCTTGCTGTCCTGTAAGAGAGTGGCATTTTGCTATCATGTTAAATAGAGAGTGTCTTCTTGCTAGAGTGGCATTTTGATATCATGTTAAATAGAGAGTGGCCTCTTGCTGTCATGTAAGAGTGGTATTTTGCTATCATATTAAATAGAGAGTGGCTTCTTGCTCGCACGTAAGAGAGTGACATTTTGCTATCATGTTAAATAGAGTGACCTCTTGCTGTCACATAAGAGAGTGGCATTATGCTATCATATTAAATAGAGTGGCCTCTTGCTGTCACAAGAGAGTGGCATTATGCTATCATGTTAAATAGAGAGTGGCCTCTTGCTGTTATGTAAGAGAGTGACATTTTGCTATCATGTTAAATAGAGAGTGGCTTCTTACTGTTATGTAAGAGAGTGGCATTTTGCTATCATATTAAATAGAGAGTGGCTTCTTGCTGTAATGTGAGGAAGTGGCACTATGCTATCATGTTAAATAGAGAGTGGCTTCTTGCTGTCATGTGAGGGAGTAGCAATACACTATCAATTTAATTAGAGACTGGCCTCTTGCTGTCGTGTAAAAGAGTGGTATTTTGCTATTATGTTAAATAGAGAGTGGTTTCTTGCTGTCATGTAAGAGAGTGACATTATACTATTATGTTAAAAAAAGAGTGGCTTCTTGCTGCCATGTGAGGGAGTGGCATTGTGCTATTATGTTCACCAGAGAGTGGCTTCTTGCTGTCATGTGAGATAGTTTCATTAAGCTATCATGTTAAATAGAGAGTTGCTTCTTGCTGTCATGTAAGAGAGTGGCATTTTGCTATAATGTAAAATAGAGAGTGGCTTGTTGCTGTCATGTAAGAGAGTGGCATTTTGCTATCATGTTAAATAGAGAGTGGCTTGTTGCTGTCATGTAAGAGAGTGGCATTTTGCTATCATGTTAAATAGAGAGTGGCGTCTTGCTGTCATGTAAAATGCTGAAAAATGGCAACAAATGTTATAAGAGGAATTTTCAATACAGTGGTAGCATAATGGCTGAAATAGCAAAATGTATCAATAAAGTACATGCATTATTTTTTTTATGCAATAATAAAAAGGAAATTGTAGTTTGTTATTGATTCATAAACAAGTTAACCCTAAAGAACCAATATGAAATAGTATGAACATTTTCTTGAACTTTTTGTCAGTCTTAACTTCAAATTTGATAATGGTAAACCTAATGACCAAAATTAAGTGATGTAATGCTTTCGAAGAGAGCTTGACATCATGAAAATAACCTGTAAAAAAATAATGGTCTGAAGAAACAATATACAGGAAACGAAATCATTTGAACTATTCCATCAGCCTTTTACTTGAAGTCCATAAGTCTCTTGTGGAATGGTATTAATGTGTCACATTAAAGGTTCGTAGTTAATTGCCATATGAACACATCTGTGTATGTTTCTAAATTCAAAATTTTACCATTTCAAATATTTTTTGTTTTTTAAAATTTATTTCAAATTTAAATATTGAATTTTGCGTAAGCCATTGCAAGGGGGATGAACCGTAACTTGAACTCTCTAGTTCCGTCCATGCATGGAGACGATCTTGAGGCGTGAATTATGGCCCACACCAAGAAACATGTACAGATAATAATGTAGAAATAAATATAATTAGCTCCCTTCTGAAACAAAGGTCAGTTGTAAATGAAGTATATGCCGTCCCATATGGTTCATTCAACACACAAATCAAACAGCTTGCAACATTTTTACTTTTTCCATTTTGGAAAAAGTTATTGGTGTATTGTCTTCATACTTGGCTACAACAACCCTTGGGAATACCAGACTAAACTTGATATTCATTCATAAATGACCTTGACTTTCAAGGTCACATGTCTAAGTTTTATTTGATTGTTTGCTATTCGGAGTGGCTGTAACTTTGTTACTTTAGAATGGATGTCTCCAAACTTGAACATGGCAGTCTTTTCGGATAGACCTTCAAGTTAACTAGACAGACCATGACCTTCATTTATAAATGACCTTGACATTGAAGGTCAAATTATTGAAATTTTCTTTTTTGCTATCACTGGCTATAACTTTATTAATAAAATATATTGACTTTATATTAAGATAAAATATTCCTTAGGAAAATACCTTAATGTACATTAAACTCAAATTGACCTTGGATCATTTATTACATTGACCTTGAAGGTTAAATCAGTGAAGTTTCACAAATTTTTGCTGTAATTGACTGTACCTGGAATATAAATACATGGATTATCTTCATACTTTGACAAAACAACCTTTTGGACAAGGCCTTTTAAAATGTTGAACTTGAACTTTAGCTTTAAATGGTCAAACTATTGAATTTTGTTTAAATTGTCATAATTAAATTTGCTATTTATGTACACATTTGATTAAAACTTGGACAAAAAAAACTTGGTACCAAACAAACATATTGAATAATTTAGATGTGGCCTTGACATTTAATTGACTGTGACAATCATGCTCAATTTTTTTTAATTATCTTGTTTTTTTCTTCTGTAACTGACTATAACTTTGTTATTTATAACTGGACTAACACAACATTTTTAGGTCAGAACCTTCATGTATATCAAACTCAAATTGACCTTGACTTATTTATGACCTTGACCTTAAATTCAAATTATTGAATTTTCACTGATTATTATTGTTACTTTGCATTGGATTACCTTCATACTTGGACAAAACAACCTTTTGGACTAGACCTTCTTATAGGTATGGTTGAACTGACCTTGACATTGAGCTTTAAATACCTTGAATGTCAATGTCAAATTATTAAGCCAGCCCGCATAGCTCAATCGGTTAGAGCGCGAGACTTGTAATCTCGACATTGTGGGTTCGATTCCCGGGCTGGCCAACTAAAATTACTAATCAGTCTTTCAGATGAGACTTTAAATCGAGGTCCAGTGTATGGGTGCTTAAACACTTGGCACGCTAAAGAACCAGGAGAAGCTTCTGGAATTGGGGCATCTTTCTGTATCTGTAATTGCACTATCCACCAAAAAAATAAAATGACTAATACTCTTCTGGAGGACTCGCCCATATGGGCAACCGGTGGCGAGTATAAATAAACGCAAATACACACACGTCAAATTATTGAATTTTGGTTAAGTTGTCATAATTTTGTTAATTATGTACATATTTGATTCATAGGTGGACAAAACAACACTTGCATGTGACCAAACGGACAATTTGAATAATTAAGATATGACTTGACCTTTAAATGACCTTGACCTTCAAGTGGCTTATATTTTCTTAACTTTGGTAATTTATTTTTGTAAACGATTCATACTTGGACAAAACAGCCAATGTTATTAAACAGACCTAATGAAATTTTAAAACATAAAGATATGTTTAAATCGTTTATTTGTTTGCTTTTAGAAAAATTAAAAAAAGTCGAGCGTTTAAATTGCCGGCCGTGGCTCTGGTTGTTTTACCGTGTCGATTGTGTACCGTCTACCACGAGAATTAAACTGGTTTCTAGAAGCTGAAAACGAAAGTAGGTTAAATTTTTTTTAATGAAATTTAAGTTTACATATTTATTATGCATATTTGGTTACTAATGTTAGCTATTTGAAATGTGGTGTTGTTATGTTCCTCTTTGAGTTTCGCAATCGACTTAGCTTTTAAGAGAAACCAGAGAAAAAAAATATTTCTCATAAGTTTTGTTTCGCACCCAAGGCTTTTCATACCAAAAGGCAAAACGTTTTACTCTCAGTATGTCAATTGTATCGATGTTACACTTAGAAATATTCATCTTTGATATGTCAGATTCTAAATGTAATAAATTAGCCATAAATTTAATGTTATTTCATTTTAAAATTGTTTTATGATACGATATTTTTGTACTTTTGATGATTGACAATGGTGTTTTTTAAAAGGTCATGAAATTGACATTTCAGTTGAGTTTATAAGATGGATAAAGGATTAGCATATACATACAGCAGTATTGCCTTCCCTAGGTACCATTACTTCCGGACTCGATTACACAGACTGCTACCAAGATTGCACAATATTCTAGGTATGTTGGTGATTAGACTGTGTTAAACACTACAAATTTAGTAAAAACTTATTTGCGAGTTTCTTCTGCATGTGTCAACTGAGTCAGGGTGCCACCAAGAAAAATTTGGCATGTTACTTTACCACAACTTTTTACTCAATACACTATCACTTTTACTACTATATTATGCTGTAGACTGTGATAATAAATGGTCATAGAAATTTAATTACACATTTTTAGCTAAACTAATTTAGTAATCCTGAAATTTGACTAGAATTTAAGAAACTATTATAATTGACTAGAAAAATGAGTTTGAAATGTTATAAATGGTAAAGAGTCAACTCGGCCCTATACCAACTCGGCACGGGTCAACTCGGCCCTCTTTAAAAAACATTAAACGACTTACATATTAACTTTTTTTCGATTACTTTCATGTTGTCAAGGCCAAAAAATGTTATCAATGACAAAATAAGAGATATCTGGTTTATTATTATATAATTGTACATTGTACTTTTGCAAAATTAAAGTGTTTTAAGAAGAAATTCGTTATATTTTTCTTGCAGATTCGTTAAAAATTGATATAATACAAATGTGTTTCCTTTGATGTTTTTTGTTTGTTAAGTTATCTTCAATAAAATATTAAATAAAAAACGTGTTTATTTATTACCATTAGCTTCTAGTTAGTTGCAGGTGGTCATTTATCAAATTTGAATGATTGTGTCAAATATAATTATCACCTGATTAATCGCTTAACCCTTCCCTGAACATACACGTATGTTTATAATTTAAGAAAACATCTTTCCGCTTTTGTGAATAAGTCCATACATTAATTATTCAACAATATTGAGTGATAAAACAAACCAATATATTAATATATACAATTGAAAAGTTGGCCGAGTTGGAAAAGGGCCGAGCTGACTTGGGGGCCGAGTACGTTTTAGGGCCGAGCTGTCCCTGATTCGTTATAAATGAGCCGCATCATGATAAAACCAACATAGTGGGTTTGCGACCAGCATGGATCCAGACCAGCCTGCGCATCCGCGCAGTCTGATCAGGATCCATGATGTTCGCTATCAGTTTCTCTACTTGTAATAGGGTTTGTAAGCGAACAGCATGGATCCTGACCAGACTGCGTTGATGCGCAGGCTGGTCTGGATCCATGCTGGTCGCAAACCCATTATGTTGGTTTTTGTGTCGCCTTGAAAAAGGCGACATATAGGGTTAACTTTTGTCGGCGGTGTCTGCGTCGGTGTCGGCGTCCCCTTAAGCTTGTCCAGAGCATAAGTCAGTCATAATATTAGTCGGATTTACTTTAAACTTGGTATGCATGCTTCTTATAATGACCCGAAGTGCAGTGCACAAGAACCGGTACTCTGCACATCTTAATTTTTGAGTTATTGCCCTTTGTTAATTTTCATACTTTATTTTTGTCTAGGCTATTTCTCCTAATGTATAAAAGCTATGGACTTGAAACTTCATAGGATGATAGATCTTATTAAGAAGAAGTGCAGTGCACAAGAACCGATGCTCTGCACTTCTTATTTTTTGAGTTATTGCCCTTTGTTAATTTTCATACTTTTTTTTTGTCCGGGCCATTTCTCCTAAAGTATAAAAGCTATGGACTTGAAACTTCATAGTATAATAGATCTCATTAAGAAGAAGTGCAGTGCACAAGAACTGGAACTCTGCACTTCTTATTTTTTGAGTTATTGCCCTTTGTTAATTTTCATACTTTATTTTTGTCCAGGCTATTTCTCCTAAAGTATAAAAGCTATGGACATGTCACTTCATAGGATGATAGATCTCATTAAGAAGAAGTGCAATGCTTAAGAACTGGTACTCTACATTTCTTATTTTTTGAGTTATTGCCCTTTGTTAATTTTCATACTTTATTTTTGTCCAGGCCATTTCTCCTAAAGTATAAAAGCTATGATCTTTAAACTTCATAGGATGATAGATCTCATTAAGAAAAAGTGCAGTGTACAAGAACTGGAACTCTGCACTTCTTATTTTTGAGTTATTACCCTTTATTAATTTTCATACTTTATTTTTGTCCAGGCCATTTGTCATAAATTATAAAAGCTATAGACTTGAAACTTCATAGGATGATAGATCTTATTGATAAGAAGTGCAGTGCACAGAAACTGCTGCTCTGCATTTCTTATTTTTTGAGTTATTGCCCTTTGTTAATTTTCATATTTCATTAATTTTCGTCCTGCCCATTTCTCCTAAACTATATTGTTCACAAGGCGACACATCGGACTCGCGGAGTTCTAGTGTCATGAAGAGGCTCAAATGTGTTTCTTCCAATGAGCAAACACATTCGGCGGGGGATGGCCATGTTGACATGGCTCTTGTTGTTATGATTTCCCACACATATATTGTAAGAAATAGAAGCAGGGATTGCTTTTATAAGTTTAAACTAATATTTTTAATGGTACACCAGTATTATTCCCAAGGTTAATCATATAGTGTAGTGGTAATACTGCATACAACTCAACTTGGTTCCATATTCAGCATTTTATGTATCTATTTTTCAGAAGCTGGAGGTTTGCCGGATTGTGTGTCACAGGGTAGGACAATACTTAAAAAGATATCAGCAGCAGCAGAACATATCACTGATGAGGTCACTGTCAATCTCTTTGCTGATGCTGTCTTGTTGAAGGAACAAAAACTTGATCTTCCTGAGCAGAAAACTAAAATTAGCGAAGCTAGATTGCAATGGACTGGTTATGTGAAAAGCCTTACAGAAACCAATGAATTCCAACCTACAGTGACTGTGATTGTATCACAGTCTGAGGAAAAGGTATGATGTTTATACAATTTGTAGAAGAAAATTATTTTTTTGATATAAGCTTTAATATGTATTATTATAATTAGTTTTAAAGAGTTTTGACAGGTTTTATGTCCCAGTCTAAATAAACATTTGTAAGCATAATATACAACTGTACAATGTACATGATATTCAACTCAAGTGGCTAGCTATACTACATACAATTACTTATACACGATCTTTTAACCTTCAGAAATGTTGATAACAAATTCAGGAAATTGGATAATCACTTTATTTCAAGAAAAATGAAAATTTCTTCTTAAATTGACAGCAGTCATTAATACAAATTACAATGTATATGATAAGTTGTAAAGAATTTTGACAAGTTATATTATATATGACTTTTTATACCCCCACAAACGAAGTTTAGGGGGGGTATATAGGAGTCAGCTTGTCGGTCGGTCAGTCGGTTGGTCGGTCGGTCGGTCCGTCGGTCGGTCCACATCATGGTTTCCGGACGATAACTAGAGTTTGGAATGAGGTATTGTAATCAAACTTGGTATATAGCAACCTTATGTGGAAACTCCGGTTGGTATTGCATTTGGACCCCCTGGGGTCAAGGTCAAGGTCACCGTTACTAAAAATAGAAAAATGGTTTCCGGACAATAACTAGAGTTAGGAATGAGATATTGTTATCAAACTTGGCGTATAGCAAGCTTATATGAAGACCTGGGTTGGTATTGCATTTGGGCCCTCTGGGGTCAAGGTCAAGGTCACTGTTACTAAAAATAGAAAAATGGTTTCCGGACAATAACTTGACTTAGGAATGAGATACTGTAATCAAACTTGGTGTATAGCAAGCTTATATGAAGACCTGGGTTGGTATTGCATTTGGACCCCCTGGGGTCAAGGTCAAGGTCACCGTTACTAAAAATAGAAAAATGGTTTCCGGACAATAACTAGAGTTAGGAATGAGATATTGTTATCAAACTTGGCGTATAGCAAGCTTATATGAAGACCTGGGTTGGTATTGCATTTGGGCCCTCTGGGGTCAAGGTCAAGGTCACTGTTACTAAAAATAGAAAAATGGTTTCCGGACAATAACTTGACTTAGGAATGAGATACTGTAATCAAACTTGGTGTATAGCAAGCTTATATGAAGACCTGGGTTGGTATTGCATTTGGACCCCCTGGGGTCAAGGTCACCGTTACTAAAAATAGAAAAATGGTTTCTGGACAATAACTAGAGTTAGGATTGAGATATTGTTATCAAACTTGGCATATAGCAAGCTTATATGAAGACCTGGGTTGGTATTGCATTTGAACCCCCTGGGGTCAAGGTCAAGGTCACCGTTAGGAAAAATAGAAAAATGGTTTTCGGACAATAACTAGAGTTAGGAATGAGATATTGTAATCTAATTTGGTGTAAAGGAAGCTTATATGAAGACCTGGGTTGGTATTGCATTTGGACCCCCTAGGGTCAAGGTCACCGTTACAGTGTTACTAAAAATAGAAAAATGGTTTCCGGACAATAACTAGAGTTAGGAATGAGATATTGTTATCAAACTTGGCGTATAGCAAGCTTATATGGAGACCTGGGTTGGTATTGCATTTGGGCCCTCTGGGGTCAAGGTCAAGGTCACTGTTACTAAAAATAGAAAAATGGTTTCCGGACAATAACTTGACTTAGGAATGAGATACTGTAATCAAACTCGGTGTATAGCAAGCTTATATGAAGACCTGGGTTGGTATTGCATTTGGACCCCCTGGGGTCAAGGTCAAGGTCACCGTTACTAAAAATAGAAAAATGGTTTCCGGACAATAACTAGAGTTAGGAATGAGATATTGTTATCAAACTTGGCGTATAGCAAGCTTATATGAAGACCTGGGTTGGTATTGCATTTGGGCCCTCTGGGGTCAAGGTCGAGGTCACTGTTACTAAAAATAGAAAAATGGTTTCCGGACAATAACTTGACTTAGGAATGAGATACTGTAATCAAACTCGGTGTATAGCAAGCTTATATGAAGACCTGGGTTGGTATTGCATTTGGACCCCCTGGGGTCAAGGTCACCGTTACTAAAAATAGAAAAATGGTTTCTGGACAATAACTAGAGTTAGGATTGAGATATTGTTATCAAACTTGGCATATAGCAAGCTTATATGAAGACTTGGGTTGGTATTGCATTTGAACCCCCTGGTGTCAAGGTCAAGGTCACCGTTAGGAAAAATAGAAAAATGGTTTTCGGACAATAACTAGAGTTAGGAATGAGATATTGTAATCTAATTTGGTGTAAAGGAAGCTTATATGAAGACCTGGGTTGGTATTGCATTTGGACCCCCTAGGGTCAAGGTCACCGTTAGAGTGTTACTAAAAATAGAAAAATGGTTTCCGGACAATAACTAAGAGTTAGGAATGAGATATTGTTATCAAAATTGGTGTTTAGCAAGCTTATATGAAGACTTTGGTTGGTATTGCATTTGAACCCCCTGGGGTCAAGGTTAAGGTCACTGTTACGAAAAATAGAAAAATGCTTTTCGGACAATAACTAGAGTTAGGAATGAGATATTATAATCTTATTTGGTGTATAGGAAGCTTATATGAAGTCCTGGGTTGGTATTGCATTTGGACCCCCTAGGATCAAGGTCACCGTTATAGTGTTATTTAAAATAGAAAAATGGTTTCCGGACATTAACTAGAGTTAGGAATGAGATATTGTAATCAAACTTGGTGTATAGCAAGCTTATTTCAAGACCCCAGTTGTGATTACAATTAATTGAAATATTTCTTTGTACACAGTTGATAGTTTTTGTTCAAATTTTTCTTCAGACTACTTTTTTTTCAAAATTCAAAGTTGCTGGTGGGGGTATTAATCACCTTCAGTGATAGGTCTAGTTTTATTTATGTAATAACTATATTACATGTACTAATATAAATGGTTGTTGGAATATATATATAATCCAAGTTGCTTTGGGATGGTTATATTACAAACAACTGGTTATATTAACAGCGAAATTACATGTCAAAATTCTTTATAATTCAGCAAACTTCCATTATTAGAGTTAAAAAGTAATCAAGCATAAATGGCAGCAGTGTTTATATAGAGGATATTTGTTTAGTTCAGTATAAGATTGGAATATATTTCACAGAGTGAGCACCAAAAGGTATATTTCACGAGTGGCGCAGCCATGAGTGAAATATGAACTTTTGGTGTTCACAAGGTGAAATATATTTGATCTTACACTAAACTAAACAAATTTTCTTTTTATTATATGAAAAGAAACGTTTTAAAAAGACATTAAACCTAATACTAAATGAAAAGCGCGCCAAATAATAATACAACGTGACGTCATTTACGACGTCACGTCATTAAGTTGGTACCCAGTTCTGTGCACGCTGGTATTTCACTGAAACAACGTAAGGGGCTTAAATTCAAAACAGTGAAATTATCAAAGTGGTAATTTCACTGTTTCAAACAGTGAAATTACTAGTTTTATATCACTGATATATTTCTATAAACCACCGAAAAGCATGTAATAAATAGAAATCACTGCGTTACAAACATGCAGTGATATAAATAATTATGTATGTATACCAGTATATTATGTACTTATTATATATATATATATACAAACATTCAGGACTGCATTTCATAGAAAGTCCTAAATATATCCTAAGTCTTAGTACATTATACCAACTTTAGGACTTATTTAAGACCTTTTCAATAAACATTTTTATCTTCAGTCAAATACTGTAGATTACAAAGTAATTCTTTTACTAAGAAAAGTTAACAATTACAGTGACAGACTCTTTCATTCGTAATGTCTAAATGCCCATCAGCATTGCTATTCAGAAATTTAAAGAGTCTTAATATAGGAGTTATAAGTAAGGACATGTTCTTTGAAACGCAATTAGTCTAAGGGCTGAGTTCAGACTTAGGACTTTCTATGAAACATAGCCCAGTATTATAAAGGGTCATTACAAAATAACAGCGCTTTGTTTAATTCTTTAAAACATGATCCTCGTGAAATGTGACATTGTGATATCGGAATATTTTTTTTGTAGGTACAGGATGAATGTTGTAAACTGACGGAGGATCAACAGGAAGGGGTGATTCTCTTTGATGTCAGCAGTAAAACCGCTGTCCTGTATACTGACCTTGACCAGAGGTCACGTCATAGCGAGCCAGTGAAGCGTACCCTTGTACATCAAGTACAGTATGTGTTAGAGAGGAAAGTAATGGCAGTGTTAGAGATGATAGCAGGTTATAATCAGGAGTTTATACCGCGTAGAGAAGAAGAAGTAGATAGTTCGCTCTTAGATGCTATACATGTGATGCTGATTGAAAGTTTAAGGAATCCTTTTGTTGTCAAAGATCTGTCACCAAATAGTGAAGGTATCTTTACTTCAAATTTCAAATAATTTTTTCTCTATTACTTAAGAAGTCAATTCATTTCCAATGCCCAAAAGGTATTTTCTTTCAGTTTTGAAATTTATTTACAATTCCTTTTTTTTTTTAGCTCACCTGAGCTTGCTCAGGGTGAGCTTTTAGGATCGGTGAATGCCCGTCGTCCGTCCACAATTGCTTGTTAACACTCTAGCGGTCGCATTTTTGCCTCAATCATCATCAAACTTGGTCAGGATGCTTATCTAGTTGAAAGCTCGGATTAGTTTGAACATGGCTCATCTCGGATGAAAAACTAGGTCACAAGAGCTAAAAATAGAAAAACCTTGTGAACACTCTAGAGGTCACATTTTTGACCCAATCATCATCAAACTTGGTCAGGATGTTTGTCTAGGTGATAGCTCGGATGAGTTTGAACATGGGTCATCTTGGATGAAAAAGTAGGTCACAGGAGCTATAAATAGAAAAACCTTGTGAACACTCTAGTGGTCACTTTTTTGAACCAATCATCATCAAACTTGGTCAGAATGCTTGTCTAGTCAATTGCTTGGATGAGGTCGAACATGGGTCATCTCTGATGAAAAACTAGGTCACAGGAGCAAAAAAATAGAAAAACCTTGTGAACACTCTAGTGGTCACATTTTTGACCCAATCATCATCAAACTTTGTCAGGATGCTTGTTTAGATAATAGCTCGGATGAGTTCAAATATGGGTCATCTTGGATGAAGAACTAAGTCACCGGAGCTATAAATAGAAAAACCTTGTTAACACTCTAGCGGTCACATTTTTGCATCAATCATCATCAAACTTGGTCAGGATGCTTATCTAGTTGATAGCTTGGATGAGTTCGAACATGGGTCATCTTGGATGAAAAAGTAGGTCATCGGAGCTAAAAATAGAAAAACCTTGTTAACACTCTAGCGGTCACATTTTTGCATCAATCATCATCAAACTTGGTCAAGATGCTTGTCTAGGCGATAGCTCAGATGAGTTCGAACATGGGTCATCTCGGATGAAAAAATAGGTCACCGGAGCTAAAAATAGAAAAACCTTGTTAACACTCTAGCGGTCACATTTTTGCATCAGTCATCATCAAACTTGGTCAAGATGATTGTCTAGGTGATAGTTTGGATGAGTTTGAACATGGGTCATCTTGGATGAAAAGTAGGTCACCGGAGCTAAAAATAGAAAAACCTTGTTAACACTCTAGCGGTCACATTTTTGCATCAATCATCATAAAACTTGATCAAGATGCTTGTCTAGGTGATAGCTCGGATGAGTTCGAACATGGGTCATCTCGGATGAAAAACAAGGTCACAGGAGCTGAAAATAGAAAAACTTTGTTAACACTCTAGTGGTCACAATTTTGACTCAATCGTCATCAAACTTGGTCAGGAAACTTGTCTAGGTCATTGCTGGGAATAAATCGAACATGGGACATCTCGGATGAAAAACTAGGTCACAGGAGCTAAAAATAGAAAAATCTTGTTAACACTCTAGTGGCTACTGTTGTGATCCAAATAATCTGTTAATTGGTCTGAAAGTTTGTTTTGATGATTTCTAAGTCAAGATCGAACATGGGTTATCTTGGATGAAAAACTAGGTCACACCGCCCAAATATGGAAAAACCTTGTTAACACTCTAGCGGTCACATTTTTGCATCAATCATCATAAAACTTGATCAAGATGCTTGTCTAGGTGATAGCTCGGATGAGTTCGAACATGGGTCATCTCGGATGAAAAACAAGGTCACAGGAGCTGAAAATAGAAAAACCTTGTTAACACTCTAGTGGTCACAATTTTGACTCAATCGTCATCAAACTTGGTCAGGAAACTTGTCTAGGTCATTGCTGGGAATAAATCGAACATGGGACATCTCGGATGAAAAACTAGGTCACAGGAGCTAAAAATAGAAAAATCTTGTTAACACTCTAGTGGCTACTGTTGTGATCCAAATAATCTGTTAATTGGTCTGAAAGTTTGTTTTGATGATTTCTAAGTCAAGATCGAACATGGGTTATCTTGGATGAAAAACTAGGTCACACCGCCCAAATATGGAAAAACCTTGTTAACATTCTAGTGGTCACATTTTCGACTCAATTATCATCAAACTTGGTCAGGATGCTTGTCTAGGTAATTGCGAGGATGAGTTCGAAATCGCATGTGAAACTAGGTCACCGGAGCTAAAAATAGAAAAATCTTGTTAACACTCTAGTTGCTACTGTTTTGATCCAAGTATCCTGGAAATTAATCTGAAAGTTTGTTTTGATGATTTCTAGGTCAATTTTGAATATGTGTCACCTGGGTAAAAAACTAGGTCGCACTGCTCAAATATGGATAATCCTTGTTGGCGACGCCGGTGAGCGGCGTCGTCTATTATGGAACGCTTTTTATTTTTGCCTATGGAAGGAGCTGTTATTATTAGCAGTTAATTTCATGTTGTGTAAATTAGTTTTATTTTGATTCGTAAAAATCAAGTAAACAAATGTGTTGTTATATTTGTATTTAATAACTTTATGTAAAAAGCATGTGCATTGTGATATTATTTTCACGAAATTGCGGGTTAAGTTTAACAGCTTGTCCCTTAGTTTTAATGACAATACTAAAACCCGGATTTCGAATATCGTTGTGGTCTAGATTGAGGCCGTATCATTTATACATTTTTCAAAATTTTCCTACAAGAAGAAAGTTCACCTGCAATTGAGTATAAGGATAGGTAATGGAACTGTTGTAAACGATTATCCTATTGATTTATCCTTATTACATTTATCTGTTGCGCAGAATGGGTTGTTTTTACAAAGTGTACCAGTATCCGGATGTTGAAAGCTATCCGGATTTTCTGCAATTACTGCTGACACATGGCCATCTATTTTTTTATGAATACTTTACCATTAATTTGCATGGCTTGATAAAATTGAACCTGCAACATTTCATAATTTTGCTGTTTATCGTGGTTCTTTTGGGTTTCAGGTTTTCTTTATTTTAAGGGGAAGTAACTTATGTTTACTAAATTATTTGTTCTTTTCTGTCTATCTTAGGTATTACTTATAATACTATTTTTGTTGTATATAATTCACCAGTTGTAAGGTCATCAAAAGCATGTTAATGTTAATGTTAGGATTTCATATTTATTTAATATAAACTGGGAATTATTAATGTTATGTGCATGTACATGTATATCTTAGACAGTAGTATATTGATATGTTGAGACTTATAATTTTTCTGCATTTAAAGAGATACAGTTATGTCATTATTATTAAAGGAATGAGACTTTCATTTAAAGTTATAAATGATAAAACATGTATTGATTGAAAATGTCCTTAAACTTGGATCAAGCAATATAATTAATAAAGTCTCAAAAAATCATATTCTGAATAGTTATTCTATTTTTTTTCTAACATGTGCATAGTTTGAAAAGGACAGCTTATGTCTTATCTATTTGTAATGAAGAGACACCGGTCTCAACCTCCAGGTCTCCTGAGTCAACGCGACAACAGACTGTACATAGAGTAGATTGTTACTTGCCCTTGAATAAATTTGTGCACTAAATTTATAGTGGGTGATTTGTGCCACATGAAAACCAACATAGTACAAAAAGTAACTGGGCGCCAGATGAAAACATGAAAATACAATCTACCACAAAGTGGTTTGTTTGTTGCATTTTCATGTTTTTGCCCGGTGCCCTTGATGCAAAATACAAATCAGCCTTTATAAAATTTCTTATGTTGGTCACAGGTTTGAGTTCTGGTCAAGCTCAAAGTTTTTCTCATCCTGTGACTGCATATAAGCATGAGTTCAATTTCCTATGCTCTGTAACATAAGAAATTCACGAACACAAATCGATATAGTGGGGAAATATGTTGTGGTTTAGAACTGTTTCATTATTCAAGAGAAAATGTGTAGCAGGACGGATAGCTCAGTTGGTCTTCTGAAAGTCATGGGTTCGAGTCATGGTCAGGCAGTTTCAGTCAAGGTTTAGAAGTGGTTTTTCAATTGACACATGTTTGATTCATTTAACAGATTGCATTATTTGAAATGGACAAAGGCAGTATTGCATGATACTTTTAGATCTACAAAGGGCATTTGATATAGTTGAACACACTATCCTGCACATGAAGAAGTTGTTTTTCTTCTTCTTCATGAAACTTCAAGCATCTGCCATATATAATGACATTCTTACATGGTTTAAGTCTTATCTCTGATAGTAGCTGGTTGATGTGGCTGGTACTTATTCTACTACTGCTCTGAGTACCTATGCTGTCCCCCTGATGTTCATTTTAGGTCCTCTTTTATGTCTAATATATGTCAATTACATGTCTTCAACCCTAAGCAATAAGCTTTTATTATAATGCACAGGCACGAGTATCAGACCTTGGATGAAAAAATATGGTCAGATTGATAAAAAAACCTGTGTTCATCTTAAAAGTGTCAACAACCAAAATAAAATGTAAATAATGACCCCCTTTAAAAATATACTTCAAGTTGATAGTATATTTTTAAAGGGGATCATTATTTACATTTTTTGTTTTGGTTTTTATAAACACAGTTTTTTTATCAATCTGGTCATCTGGTCATATTTTTTCTTCCCAGGTCCGATACTCGCGTGCCAGTGATTATATGCTGATGACTCAGGAATCCTTGTGTCTCATAAATTAAATCTAAAGAAATTCTTTCTTATAACATGAGTCTTATAAGATTGCTTAATTGACTATAAATTGCCTTTGCATCTTGGCAAGACAGAGTCTATTCTTTTTTGGTTTAAGTTTCAACTTAACCTGGCCCTAGCCTCCAGGTCACATGTAATGGTACTGCTATAAAGTACACATCTTTTGTTAAGTATTTAGGTGCAAATCTGGATCAAATTCTTTTGGCGTCGCCCTTTGATGCTTTGCATCAATGCTTTTCTTGTTAACACTGTAGTGGTCACATTTTTGACTCACCTGTCATGAGACTTGGTCAGAATGCTTGTCTAGGTAATTGTTTGGATGAGTTTGATAAGTCAGGTGAGCGATCTAGGGCCATCATGGCCCTCTTGTCTTCTTTTTTTTTCATGAAAAAAATCAATAAAAAGTAAAAAAAACTAAAAAAGTCTAATTTACCTTCTATGTCAGACATTTTTTTCCCTATTACTTAAGAAGTCAGTTCATTTCCAATACCCAAAAAGTAATTGCTTTCATTTTTGAAATTTAACTAAAATTCCTTTTTATTTTCATTTTTTTTTTTTTATGAAAAACCAAAAAAAGTATAAAAAGCTAAAAAAAAAAAAGAAAGCCTAATCACTTTTAAGTACCAGCAGGTAAAAGGGTTAAAGTTATGAATTTATTACCACATAATAAAATACTATTTCTTTAGAATTCATTTATGCCTAAAAACTTGATTTTTTTCGCAGCTATTCTTGGCGAGAAGATACCCACTGACAGCGATATTAGCTTTATGTCGCCATATATAGCACGAGAATGGCAAAGGGTGGCCGAGGTACTGGGTATATCAAAACCTGACTTAGACAGAATCAAATTGGAATCAAACTCAGATTTTGAAAGATGTAGTCATATTTTACGGATATGGAGGAAAAGGGAAGGCGATCATGCCACATTGAATTACCTGCTTAAATCGTTGAAAGGAGTTAAAATTGATGTTTCGAGTTTTGAAAGTAAGCAATGTTTTTAAATGCCCTTTCCTTTGAAGATTTTTAGATACATTACAGGGTTTTCATTATTAGTAGATTGGCGATCCATATCATCAGTTAAAATGCTGTTAAAATCAGTGTTTTTTTTTAGCTTGTCAATTAAAATATCCCCCTTGACCCTTGGTCAAATCGGTTGTTTTCGTTGGCACATCTGTTGCCTCATATAAAGCTAAAAACCCTGCATTATGAGAAGTGAAGATAAGCCAAATTGAAGTTAATATGACACTGTATAGTTGTGGCAAAGGCTAATCTCTTTTGCTTCCAGCAAAGTAAGGGTTGATAACTTAATATATAATACCATTTATTAACTTTACAGAATTATAATTGAAACTTCCATTATACATTAGCATCCAGTCATATTTAAAATATGTTGATGTTTCTTTCAGGTTCCTTTCTAGCACTTGGTTCGGATCAGAAGAAAGATGAAATATTTAAGAAGAAACTCACGGACTTTGTTGTAAATAAAACAAAATGTGTAGTTTGCGACACACTGACCAGAAAATTTGGAATATCTGCATCGATTATCAACGAATTTCTGAATGAGGGATTCTTTGACTACAAAGCGAGAGTATTAGAATTACTCGGAACAATGAACATGCCGACATGGCCTCGTGACAGGACAGATGATGGAGTTTCTACTTGCCGCGTATTCTCGTACAGGTGTGGGATGAACATGACTAAATTGATACATAGTATGGAAGACTACATCAAATCTAAACTGAACACATTAATTGTGCTGAAAAAGCTACAGTTTGAGCTTCATGGTTACCTGACCCAGGCTAAGGTTCCAATTTCCACGTCTGTCCCGGAGCTGCCAAAACTCCCTGTCAATTTACAGTATGAGTTGTTGAGGTAAGGATAAATACAAAATTTTATTGTAACGTAAATATATCAAATTTGCTGAAATTTCATATACTGAAGACTTTTTAAATGTAGATAGCAGATATATCTGAAAGTTGAATAAATGTGTTATTAAATATTCCTGTTTGTATGTTTTGGTTTTCAAAATATACAACCTTAATACCAATCCAAAAATTGTTCTGTACAAATTGTTGGAACCGAATTTTGCTTAATTGTTGCATATTGAAATTGTAAGTTAAGTGAATAATGACTGTAAATTTCATATTGTGATGTGGATGTTGAGCTTAGACATGAAAAAAATAAATGAGCAGCATCACGACAAAACCAACATAGTGCTTTTGCGACCAGCATGGATCCAGAGCAGCCTGCGCATCCGCGCATTGATCAGGATCCATGCTGTTCGCTTATAAACCCTATAACAAGTAAAGAAACTGATAGTGACAGCATGGATCCTGATCAGACCCATTATGTTGGTTTTGACATGATGCGGCTCAAATTTGATATATAATTAATAATTATTATGATTAAGACTTGGTTGCTAGTTGCTGTAGTTATCTTTTGTTCAGTGTACATCATAATATCAGGTAGATGCAATATTTCAGCCTTGATGAGGTTACTGGCTGCGGAACTTGCTATGGTGAACTTGTGTTGCATGTAAACAAGATGTTATACCCAGCCCGGAAAGAAGAAATCAAGCAAATATTACAGGAATATAACTATATTGAAGGATACAAATATGTTATGATGTCAGAACAGACTGAACAAGTAAGAACTATCCCGCATTTTGTGGAACTTGGACATGAATTGCGAGCACAGTTTGTTGGAGGTCATGGGAATTATAATCACGGAAGTTTAGGTTGCTTTTTTAATTTAAGACCTAAACAGCAAGAGCACAGAGTGAGTCAGCAAAATACAGGAGCGATGGTTAGTAGTGGGTATGAAATCAGTGAAGCTAAAGATCACTGTCTGACGTGTGCTCATTGTTTAAGGGACTGTGAAGTGAACGTTGAAGCCAGGATTGACAGGGCTGACCCGTTCCCTAGCTACCGTCATTTGGGAACTAGGAAATGTTTATTATATAATCCAGAAGCTGTTGACGTGGCATCTGTTCAAGTTGCAGACGACATTCTTGAGAGTTGTGACTCTCGTTTGAAAAATTCTGATGCTATGTATGTGCCAAATTGGCGGGTGTTTGATGTAGATCCAATTAGGAGAGATGTCCACAAAGAAGGGTGTGCCTCTGGTTTTACAAAGGGATTAGTCATGTCAACAGATTACATGACCAAAAAAATTAAGGAATACAATATCAAAAAGTTTCAGGAAACTAGATCACTGGATGAAAGATTTGACACATCATACAACATTTTGATTGAATCTTTACCAGGTGCAGGGGAGCTAGCACATGTTATATCAGGAGAAGCTGTTGAACATTTTGAAGGTAAAAAACAGTGTTTACTAGGTTTTTATTATGCTTCCCAATGACCATGTATATTGTCACCTATTTGTCCATCCATCCATACATCCATTCTACCGCCTTATATCTAAAACTTTTGTCCAATCAGTTCCACTGACTGGAATTCATTAAATCTTGATAGGTTGCTTCACTACCAAGAAAAGATATGCAGATTATCAGTATATCTTGTTAAATGATTTTTATCCCCCAAAAACGGAGTTTGGGGGGGTATATAGGAGTCACCCGGTGGTCGGTCTGTCGGTCGGTTGGTCGGTCTGTCGGTCGGTCCAGACGTCCGTTGCATTTTCCTTGTCCGGAGCATAACTTGAAGACTAATGATTGGAATTCAATATAAACTACACACAATGGTCAAGCACATTGAGAGGAAGTGCAGTGCACAAGAACCATAACTCTATCTTGACTAATTACAGAGTTATTGCCCTTTGTTACTTTTCCTTGTCCAGGGCATAACTTGAAAACTACTGGTTGGAATTCAAAACAACTTCATACAATTGTCAAACACAATAAGGGGAAGTGCAGTGCACAAGAACCATAACTCTATCTAAAGTAATTACAGAGTTATTGCCCTTTGTTACTTTTCCATTCCTTTCTTTTGTCCGGACCATAACTTGAAGATTATTGGTTGGAATTCAATATAAATTTATACAATGGTCAAGCACATTGAGAGGAAGTGCAGTGCACAAAAACCATAACTCCATCTTGACTAATTACAGAGTTATTGCCCTTTGTTTCTTTTCCTTGTCCGGGGCATAACTTGAAAACTACTGGATGGAATCCAAAACAACTTCATACAATTGTCAAACACAATAAGGGGAAGTGCAGTTCACAAGAGCCATAACTTTATCTAAAGTAATTAAAGAGTAATTGCCCTTTGTTACTTTTCCATTCCTTTCTTTTGTCCGGACCATAACTTGAAGATTATTGGTTGGAATTCAATATAAATGTATACAATGGTCAAGCACATTGAGAGGAAGTGCAGTGCACAAGAACCATAACTCTATCTTGACTAATTACAGAGTTATTGCCCTTTGTTTCTTTTCCTTGTCCGGGGCATAACTTGAAAACTACTGGATGGAATCCAAAACAATTTCATACAATTGTCAAACACAATAAGAGGAAGTGCAGTGCGCAAGAACCATAACACTATCTAAAGTAATTACAGAGTTATTGCCCTTTGTTACTTTTCCATTCCTTTCTTTTGTCCAGACCATAACTTGAAGACTAATTGTTGGAATTCAATATAAATATATACAATGGTCAAGCACATTGAGAGGAAGTGCAGTGCACAAGAACCATAACTCCATCTTGACTTATTACAGAGTTACTGCCCTTTGTTACTTTTCCTTGTCCAGATCATGACTTGAAAACTACTGGTTGGAATTCAAAACAACTTCATACAATGGTCAAGCACAATAAGGGGAAGTGCAGTGCACAAGAACTATAACTCCATCTTGACTAATTACAGAGTTATTGCCCTTTGATACTTTTCCATTGCTTTTTTTGTCTGGAGCATAACTTGAAGACTAATAGTTGGAATTCAATATAACTTCATACAATGGTCAAGCACATTGAGAGGAAGTGCAGTGCACAAGCACAATAACTCCATCTTGACTAATTACAGAGTTATTGCCCTTTGTTACATTTCCTTTTCCAGAGCATAATTTGAAAACTACTGTTTGAAATTCAATACAACTTCATACAGTTAGTTGTCAAGGACATTAAAAGGAAGTGCAGTGCACAAGAGCCATAACTCCATTTTGACAAAATACAGAGTTACTGCCCTTTGATACTTTTCCTTGTCCGGAGCATAACTTAAAAATGACTGGTTGGAATTCAAAACAACTTCATACAATGGTCAAGCACAATAACAGGAAGTGCAGTGCACAAGAACTATAACTCCATCTTCAGTATTTATAGAGTTATTGCCCTTTGTTTCTTTTCCTTGTCTTTCTGGACTTATTACAGAGTAATTCAATGAAACTTCATCAATGGCCAACCACATTGAAAGGAAATGCAACATACAAGAACCACAACTATCTTAAATTGCCCACAACCATAGCTCTATATTTCAATTCTTTAACAAGGTATTCTGTTACTAGTAACATCCTCATTTCTGAAGCAGTCTTGTGGGGGTATTAATCACATTTAGTGATAGTTCTAGTTTTTTATAATTTTAAGCTCACCTGACCACGAAGTGGTCAAGGTGAGGTATAGTGATGGGGCTATATATCCGGCATTTGGCGTCGTACATCATCAACAATTGGGTTGTTAACAGTGTAGCAGTCACAGTTTTGATTGGATCATCGTCAGACTTTCTCAAAATGTTTGTCTCAATAAAATACAGATCGAGTTCGAAGATGGGTCATGTCCAGTCAAAAACTAGGTCACAGGAGCTAAAAATAGATAAAGCTTGTTAACACTTTAGTGGCTGCAGTTTTGATCCAAATATTCTGGAAATTTGTCAGGAAGGTAGTTTTCCAGGTCAAGTTCAAAGATGGGTCATCTACAGTCAAAAACTATGTCACAGGAGCTAAAAATAGAAAAAGCTTGTTAGTCCCCTACTGGTTTACCAGAGGGGACTTTAGGTTTACCCTCCGTGCGTCCGTCTGTCCGTCCGTCTGTCCGTCCGTCAGTCCGTCCGTCCACAAAAATTGATCCCAAGATAACGCAGAAAGTACGGAAAATATTTTTATGAAACTTGATATATGGATAGATGGCAGTATGGAAATTATGCACATCTTTTTCTTTTCTTCCTATGTTGGAAATTCTGGTTGCTATGACAACAAATAGACTGAAAATATGGCAAATTTTACACATAACCCGGATCCAGTGATAACACATAAAGTACTGAAAATATTCTTATGAAACTTGAAATACAAATGTATGAGTAGATGGCAGTCTGGAGATTATGCACATTCTTTTCATTTCTTCTTATGTTGAAAATTCTGGTTGCTATGGCAACAAATAGACTGAATTTCAAGATTTCTGATTCAAGTTTTAACGTTTTTTCACTATAAGTTCTTTATTTCTTAAGGTATTTTCTTCAAACTTTAAATATAAGTTTCTAGTTATCAACCACATCAAATGTGACAATGTTTACAACTCTAGCACAAAAATTATTAGAATTTCCTGCCTTGAACTTAGAATTTTCATGAAAAGAATATTGTTTTTTTAATAACTTCCTTTTTTGTGAATGTATCTACTTCAAACTTCATATCTATGTTTCTTATTATCATACAACATTTGTGAAAATGTTCAATACTCTAGCAAGACTATTTCCAGAATTATGCCCCTTTTGAACTTAGACTTTTTTCGAGAAATTGGTAATTTTAACTCCAACTTTTTCAATCATTATAGGATTTTCTTCAAACTCCCACATCATAATAATATGACAAGGTTTATAAATCTAGCATCCATATTTCCAGAATTATCTCCTCCTTAAGCTTTGAATTTTTCTCATTCATTCTTTTCACTTTCTTTTACTTCAAATTAAAAAAAAAATTCATTATCAACACCTTCATTACTAATTGTTCTTTGTTACACTCACATCATCACATCATGTATGACGTCTTGCATCTTTTTTTCAAGAGTTATCTCTTCTTTAAGAATTTTGCTATTATATTTTAATAACAGGGATGTTTAAAAAAATAACTTTAGAGTGTCCTTCAGTCCGTCTGTTTGTCTGTACATAAAAAACTTTTTCCTGTGATCACTTTTAAAGGACTTTTTCACTTTTAAAGGACTTTTTCAACAAATTAGAAACATAAGTCAATGGCAGTTCAGAAAGTTGCTGGGGTTTTAACTGGTAGGGGACTTATGGATTGCTTGCAATACTATGATAATTGCTTGTTAACACTCTAGTGACTGCAGTTTTGATCCAAATATTCTGGAAATTTGTCAGGAAAATTTGTTTTGATGATTCCTAGGTCAAGTTCGAAGTTGGGTCATCTCTGGTCCAAAACTAGGTCACCAGAGATGAAAATAGAAAAAGCTTGTTAACACTGTAGTGACTGCAGTTTTGATCCAAATATTCTGGAAATTTGTCAGGAAGGTTGTTTTGATGATATCTAGGTCTAGTTGAAGAAGGGTTATGTCCGGTCAAAAACTATGTCACAGGAGCTAAAAAAAGAAAAGCTTGTTAACACTCTAGTGGCTGCAGTTTTGATCCAAATATTCTGGAAAGGCTGTTTTGATGATTCCTAGGTCAAGTTTGAAGATTAGTCATCTCCAATCAAAAATTAGGTCACAAGAGCTAAAAATAGAAAAAGCTTGTTAACTCTCTAGTGGCTGCAGTTTTAATCCAAATATTCTGAAAATTTGTCAGGAAGATTGTTTTGATGATTTCTAGGTCAAATTGGAAGATGGGTCATCTCTGGTCAAAAACTAGGTCACAGGAGCTAAAAATAGAAAAATAATTTTAATATTAATCGCTGCAGTTTTGATCCAATCATTCTGGGAATTTTTCAGGAAGGTTGTTTTGATGATTTCTAGGTCAAGTTTGAATATGGGTTGTCTTCGGTCAAAAATTAGGTCACATTGCCCAAATATGGAAAAACCTTTTTAACACACTAGAGGTCACATTCTTGACTCAATTGTCATAAAACTTGGCCAGGATGCTTGTCTAAGACATTGCTTGGAAGCTGTTGATGGGTCAGGGGAGCAATCCAGGGCCATCGTGGCCCTCTTGTTTAGCAAATCATTTTTAGCTCGACTATTCGATAAGAATAAGTAGAGCTATTGTAGTCACCCGAGCGTCGGCGTCTGCGTTGGCGTAACCACTTATGTTAAAGTTTTTGTAATAGTTCAAATATTTTCAAAGTCCATTGACATATGGCTTTGAAACTTTGCACACTTGTTCATCATCATGACCCCAACCTGTAGACAGGAGGAGGTAATTCTATCAAGCATTTTGACAGAATTATGCCCCTTTTTCGACTTAGAATTTACATTAAAGTTTTTGTAATAGTTCAAATATTTTCAAAGTCCATTGACATAATTATGACTTAGAAACTTTGCACACTTGTTCACCATCATGACTCCAACCTGTAGACTGGAGGAGGTAACTATATCAAGCAATTTGACAGAATTGTGCCCCTTTTTCGACTTAGAATTTATGTTACAGGGCTTTTTTTCCTTCTATAACAGGGGCCGATATAATGCCCCTTCACAATTCAAAATTGCACTTTTTTTTCACAAAGTGGTGGAAAAAAAATCACAATTTCAAAAGAAATTTCACAAAATATTGGGACTTTGTCTTTGAAATACATTGTTTACATTCTGGTAAAACATGATTTACACCAATTTCAAGAACACAGAAATAGTTTTAATCAAGTTAAAATTAATGGTTTTAGCACATGTTAAGCGGAATTAAGTACCGACTTGAGGCAGATTTTCCAGTTTTATAATGTTGCTAAATGCCAAATAATATGGATTTTTTTTCACAATTTTACGACAAATCACGCTTTTTTTCACAAAATGAACAGGTCCAGGCCCCTTCACAATTTTGACAAAAAATGCCCTGTGTTAAAATTTTGGAAATAGTTCAAATATTTTCAAAGTC
Source organism: Ruditapes philippinarum (assembly GCF_026571515.1). NCBI lineage: Eukaryota > Metazoa > Mollusca > Bivalvia > Venerida > Veneridae > Ruditapes > Ruditapes philippinarum. The sequence goes on from NW_026853209.1 coordinate 64,175, forward strand.
CATTGCCATATGGCTTTGAAACTTTTCACTTGTTCACCATCATGACCCCAACCTGTAGACAGGAGGAGGTATCTCTATCAAGCATTTTGACAGAATTATGCCCCTTTTTCGACTTAGAATTTACGTTAAAGTTTTTGTAATAGTTCTAATATTTTCAAAGTCCATTGACATATGACTTTGAAACTTTGCACACTTGTTCACCATCATGACTCCAACCTGTAGACTGGAGGAGGTAACTATATCAAGCATTTTGACAGAATTGTGCCCCTTTTTCGACTTAGAATTTATGTTGCAGGGCTTTTTTTCCTTCTTTAACAGGGGCCGATATAAGGCCGGCCCCTTCACAATTCAAAATTGCACTTTTTTTTCACAAAGTGGCGGGGAAAAAAATCACAATTTCAAAAGAAATTTCACAAAATATTGGGACTTTGTCTTTGAAATACATTGTTTACATTCTGGTAAAACATGATTTACACCAATTTCAAGAACACAGAAATAGTTTTAATCAAGTTAAATGGTTTTAGCACATGTTAAGCGGAATTAAGTACCGACTTGAGGCAGATTTTCCAGTTTTATAATGTTGCTAAATGCCAAATAATATGGATTTTTTTTCACAATTTAACGACAAATCACGCTTTTTTCACAAAATGAACAGGTCCAGGCCCCTTCACAATTTGACAAAAAATGCCCTGTGTTAAAATTTTGGAAATAGTTCAAATATTTTCAAAGTCCATTGACATATAGCTTTGAAACTTTACACTTGTTCACCATCATGACCCCAACCTGTAGACAGGAGGAGGTATCTCTATCAAGCATTTTGACAGAATTATGCCCCTTTTTCGACTTAGAATTTACGTTAAAGTTTTTGTAATACAGTAGAACTTCTATGAGACAAACTTCGATAAGTCGATTTTCTTGATGTGTCGAAGAAAAATTAAAGTCCCGACTTTTCCCCCTATATAACTTATAAAAACCTATTTATGAGTCGAGATTTTATGTGTCGAATTTTTCAATGTGTCGAAGTTTTTTCGTGGTCCGTGTTAAGTAAATCTAGTGCAATTTACCGCAAATAAGTGGAAGTTGTTCGATTTTTTTGACACCGTCGATCTCGAGACATTTTTCACACCTTGTATAATCTGGCTATGAAGACAATTTCCAATCAACTTGTGTGACAGGTGTTAATTACACAGCTGTGTGTTCCAACAGCCTTTGTTTGCGATAAAATGTGTGATAAAATGCTTTAATCGTTATTATTTTAATTGATGTAGTGTTATTTAAATATTTGAAAGTCAACAGTAAGAACTACTTTCATTTGATTACATCCTTGACCCGGTGTCGCGTGAGAATAACACGCAAAATATATACTATAAGTTGGTAAAGTAATCGCCCTTTCGTATTGTTACGCCTTTTGTAACTCTATTGTATACGTCAACGGGTAGTCCAAATAATTAGCCGTGAAAAACGTTATTTAACATGCTATATTTATCATTGTAAAATGTGAATATCAGATTAATGATGGAAAAAACATGAAATAGGTTTCGTTATAGACTAGTCACGGGTCAAAATTTTGTCAAGGAATTGCGAGCGATTCATGAGTCGAAGTCCTGTTGTGTCGAAGTTTTTACATAAGTCCCTTTAACTTGGACTTACCGAAGTTCTACTGTAGTTCAAATATTTTCAAAGTCCATTGACATATGGCTTTGAAACTTTGCACACTTGTTCACCATCATGACCCCAACCTGGAAACAGGAGGAGGTAACTGTATCAAGGATTTTTTTTACTATCAATCACTAAGAATAGTCGAGCGTTGCTGTCCTACTGACAGCTCTTGTTTAGATGACACTTCCTATTTGAACAGTTTTTAAAATGTTAATTTTTTCGAGTGGTTCAGACCTGTTTGCAGGTGATGCTAACGTAAATTTTATGTAATTGTATTATTATTGTTTATTATCATTGCAGTTAGTCCTTTTTCTTGCCTTGGTGATAGTGGGTCAGTTGTAATAGCAGATGATGCAGACATTCCCAACAATGTTAATGTTGTGGCCCTTCTCCTTGGTGCAGTCAGTGAAAACAATATTTTCTGTCATAGTTACGCCTCTCTCATGAAAAGAACTTTAGAAGAAATCAAGGTACAATATGACTGCATTGCCATACCATGTAAGTTTATTTTTATACTTTCCCCTTGTGGCTGAAGGGTTGCTATTAACTGTTGAGGCTTCAGAATTGCAGCCATCTTTTATCCCTAAGTAATAGGCGACTAAATAAGTTTGAATTGCTGGAGTCTTTGCATGTCTTATCTCCAGCAGGTGGGGTTGTTTTGACCCCAGGTATTGCTTTAAGTTTGTAACACCCTAGGTTAGCCAAAATCATCTTTTCTGTTTTGGCATCATATGACCTAATTTGTGTTAGTGTTTCATAACCAAACAAATCAAAACAAGCAAAACATTTTCATATTTGATTTCAGATGTCATGATAATTTCCATAAAAAAGGAAGAAAATCTTTGTAACACTGTTAAAGTGATAACTAACAGTATATGTCAAAGTTCTCTATATTTCCTAATACTTTACTTGTATAATCCCTGTGGAACCATGCCCCACAACCTTGGGGCTTTATTTGGACCTCAATTTCCCTTCATGAAACTACATGAATCAGTGTCAAGTGCAGTTGTAAATTATTAAATTTATATACACAATACACACTTATTGATTTAAAATCACTACTTACTAGCAGTACATTAGTTTCTTTAGAGACCCAAGGCATTTTCCTTAAGTTTTGGGAAAATTTTAAATTGGGGAAAATATACACCATTGTGGGCAATTTCAGTAATTTTAAAAAAGTTGAAAAAACTACATTTTACAGGGTTTTACAGTTTATTCATACTGTAGTGTATGATCAAAAACCTTTTACTTAGTCACTTATCTTTGATAAAAAGTTTAATTTTTTGGACGGCTTATTGAAATATTTTATTGAAATTGAAAAAAATGGGCTTAATTTGGATTATATATTGGCCTTATATTGATCAGCCCCTGGTGATAATGCAAAAAACCCTGAGACCTTACCACTGTTATGGCCATAAGCTAAGTTTTAGTAAAAATAAACTGTAATCAAGTTTATGGCTTGTATTTAAAAAGGAGTTAGTTATAACTGTGGTATTTATGTTAATGTTGAACAAATTAATATGCTAGTTTTGAAAAAAATTTATGTGTATATAACTTAACATTACAGCAACTCTGTACCCACGTGACAGACAAGGAGAAATTGGACCTATTGGCGCTGGGAATGCTTAGTACACATCACTTGTTGCTAAACAGTTCATCGAAATTTGTCAAATGTCAAGATTATTTCTTCAGTGAATAAGGAAAGGCATCCAGAGAAACTATAAGATGTCATCTGAATTGTAAGGCATCCTGATAAACTTAAAAAAAGTCATCTGAACTTAAAGGGACTTCACTGAGGTTTTTTGACATGACGGGACTTGAAATAATCATTCAAGATTAATGTTCCATTTGATGTAGGTCTAGACCAATAGCTTATGTGCAAATTTTCAGATCATTCGCAAACCTCATTTTTCCAGAATAGATACTCTAATTGTGAGAAATATTACCCATTTTTGAAAAGCGTTGCTTAGTGATGCTTTTCACTCAAATCAGGCAACAAATAGCAAACAAATATTATTTACAACATATTTCTTATTATTATCTATTTCATAATATTTCCATCTGTTATAAGTCAGCGACTTTGGCTTTTTACCTGTCAGAAAGCTATTTAGACCTTAGATAAACTTGATAGTGTCATCTGAACTGAAAAGGCATCCAGAGGAATTGTTGGGGGTTGGGGGACTGTGAGGCTTAAGATAGATATTTCTACCTATCCTTATTATTGACCAGTTCCTTACATATTTAGTGTATAAACACTAACAGACTTCTGGTAATGGATTAATTTATATTTTTTGGCAAGTTGGTTAAAAAGATTTTTTTTTTAATTTTTTTCTTTATAGATCAATGTCTGTTATGATTTGTTTGCTGGTTCATTTTAGGGACTTTTAACCTAAAATGACATTTCAGTCAATGGGGTCAAAGGTAAATGGAGTCAAGTTCAGGGAGTTTAAAATATTTTTCCTCCATTTCTTAACATTTGACATTTGATTTGGGTATGATATTCAAATATATTGTTTCAAAAGCTATCGCTGGTTTCATGCAGGGTACTCTGTGGCCAAGGTCACCAACTTAAAATCATTTGCCCCTATCCACTGTGGGAATGAATCTCTTCAGGGACTTTGGCTTCTTTTGCGTGAGGAAGCTATCCAGCTACCTTATGTGGTTATACATGTACCCTGGTTCCCACTTGTGCCTGAAATAATGCTTCAAAGGGACACCTGGGGCCTTTCTTCATCAGTATAGCTAGAGAGGAACAATGAAAAATGCTTGATAATTAATTTATAGACATTTCTATATAATAAATGACAATAAAAATAGAATAAAACTTGCCATCATGTCCTTGACATGTGATTATATTGTCGTGAGCTGATCTCACACATGCATTTGCTACCAGAAAAACTGTGTGTGTTCTTATTTATTGTAAATTTGTGTCTTAATTTACTTCAAGAATGTTTTTGATATTTATCTGTTATGCCATGATAAATTTTATAATATAATTTACAATGTACATTGTTTTTGAGATTATTGCTGTATAATGTTTTTAAACTACTGTTTTGTGATTGCTTTTTGTATGTCATTTATCTACACATTATTTTAAATTGTTCATATTGTAGAAAGTCAACTTATTTCCTCTGATAATATAGATTAATACAATCATAAAATTAAAAAAAAAAGAAATTTTAAAAGTGAAAAAAAAGTGAACAATATTATGTCTTTAGTATGGATGAAAGGTTTTTGCTTTTCTGAATATAAAAAGTTTGTTTTTACATTTTTAGCTCACCTGAGCATATGCTCAGGGTGAGCTATTAGGATCACTCTTCGTCCGTTGTCCGTCGCACGTCGTCCGTTGTCCGTTCACACTTTTTAAACGACATCTCCTCTGAAACCATAAGGCAGATCATAATGAAACTTCACAGGGATGTTCCTTGTGTGAAGCCTTAACAAAGTTGTTCAAAGAATTCCATTCCATGCAGAACTCTGGTTGCCATGGCAACCAAAAGAAAAAACTTTAAATATCTTCTTCTAAAAAACCCAAAGAGCTAGAGCTTAGATATTTGGCATGAAACATCTTCTAGTGAGTGTCTACCAAGTTTGTTCAAATAAAAGCCCTGGGGTCAAAATTGGCCCCGCCCCAGGGGGTCATTGATTTTCCCTATATGCATATAGTAAAATCTTAAAAATCTTCTTTAAAAGAACCCAAAGAGCTAGAGCTAAGATATTTAGCATGAAACATCTTCTAATGAGTGTCTACCAAGTTTGTTCAAATTAAAGCCCTGGGGTCAAAATTGGCCCCGCCGCAGGGGGTCATTAATTTTCCCTATATGCATATAGTAAAAACTTTAAAAATGTTCTTTTAAAAAACTCAAAGAGCTAGAGCTAAGATTTTTAGCATGAAACATGTTCTAATGGGTGTCTACCAAGTTTGTTCAAATAAAAGCCCTGGGGTCAAAATTGGCCCTGCCCCGGGGGTCATTGATTTTCCTTATTTGTGTATAGCAAAAACTTAAAAAATCGTCTTTGAAAAAACCCAAATAGCTAGAGTTTAGATATTTAGCATGAAACATCTTCTAGTGAGTGTCTACCAAGTTTGTTCAAATAAAAGCCCTGTGGTCAAAATTGGCCCCGCCCCAGGGGGTCATTGATTTTCCCTATATGCATATAGTAAAAACTTAAAAAAAATTCTTTTAAAGAATGCAAAGAGCTAGAGCTAAGATATTTAGCATGAAACATGTTCTAATGGGTGTCTACCAAGTTCATTCAAATAAGAGCCCTGGGGGTCAA
>NW_026853210.1:0-40329 GCF_026571515.1 Ruditapes philippinarum
TTACAATACACTACTTTTTAAGGTATATAGGTCAACAAAATATGAAGTAGTTTGTTCAAATGAAAGGGTATAAATGAGGGATCAATTGTAACCACGAACCCCAACACCCGGGAAGGGGCAAAAATAGATATTCTTTAAGCAAAAATCAGCGGCGTTGGAGTATTTATTTCTTCTAAATTTGATATCTAATGATTTGAGTGCAATGTACCTTTTGTTTGTTTTAGAGGAGAGACTCACTTAAAAAGTGTAAAACATTCGTTTATGAAATAGGAATGTTTTCAGTTTTGAATGTTTTCAAACTCATTGAAACTTCTTTAGAAACCAAGTCTGTTAACAGATGTTAATTTATATACTTAGGGAGTAAATCGTCTGGGATCATATTTGAGAAACGAAACAATTGTTTTGACAAGGAATGCCTCATTGGTTTTGCTTTTGGTTTTCAAATGTGATAATATATGCTTAGAACTTACAAGTTTTAACACGAAAATGGTTGAGATCTGATTTTTTACCAGTCAAACAATTCTCTTGGTAATGCGGAATGCTGACTCAGAATGCGTGATACTTATAATTTATGTCTAAAAATCATATTGTGACAAAATTACATTTTGTCAGCAGCATAAACTTGTGACTTGTTGTGAGTCAGTACAAAACATAACATGATTTAATGTGTTTTGCTAGCGACAATGCAAAAATGAACCGATTTATATCGTCAAAATAACATTCAGTTTACCTATGTTATATAACATTAAATCATTCGGAAATTATCCTTTAGCTGCTAATAAAGATACATCAATTTCCATCTACCAGGACATTTAACTTATGAGACGGATTAAGATTAAAGGGTGAAAAGCGTTCAAGCAAAACCCCCCTGACCATACCAAGCCATACAGAACCAAAGGAAAGACAGCAAGTAAGATACAGCTGAGCAAGTGGTTTGGGAGAAGTACATTTGTTTTGTTGTTTGTTTGTTTCATTTTATGCCTTTTCCCAACAATATTCCAGTCATATAGGCGTGTAGTTTCCTAACCATCGTTCATGGAGAGTTACACCAATACTAGACTACCCTCCTCCGTGTTAAACTACCAAAGCATCTCCCGGGGATCGAACCCACGCCAGAGAGGTAACTGGATTAGAAGTCATCGACTCTAAACCCTCGACCACGGAGGCTGTTAAGAGAAGTACATGCAGAAAAAAAGAAAAATACTCGTTTTGTTGTTGTTAATCTGTCATCAAAATTAATTTGACTCACAGTTGATGAGATGTCATTAGATAAATAGATGACTCAAGTTCTGGGAAAGGGCAATATTGTGTTTTCCTATTAAAACCAGCTTTAATACATTTTTGACATCATTTAATTGCTGTGAATGACATGTGTGTCTTTACATGAGTCTTTAAAACCCAAGTTTGAGAAATGTTGTTAAAAAAGTGACCTCTTTTTCGGCGCGGCCCACCAACCAAAAGATACATCAGGGGGTTGCCAGAAGGGGAATGTGCCCCCTTATGTTTGGGAGGTTTGAAGGGGGCGGAGTCCCCCTCATCGCCAAGAAAATTTTGGACTTGTGAGAGGCTATAAATGACCACATATTGATCATAAGGTAACGTGTAACCAACGCTGAAAAGCATTTGACTCTTTCTCAATCCACTGAGAAGTTGCAGCACTTTGAAATCAATTTTGATGGAAAACATCAACGCAAAATAGTGATTTTTGGCAATTTTGAGATGTCCCCTCGTTGCCATGGTAACAGAAAATTTAAGCCTGAGCATGTTGTTGCAAGGGCAATGGTCCAGTCAACATTTATGCCAAGTTTGATTAGTGTTGAAGCAGGTTTTATAGTATTATAGCAATATGAACTTGTAACGGGAGACTTTTCAATGAAAACAGCCATTTTTCACAAAATGCTCATGAAGTAATGGGTTAAGGCCTTATTTTATTCTGTTTCTGTGATCGTTATGCTTATTGTTTTTTTCTGCTTTTTCACACATATCTCGGTGGTCAATTCGCTTAGATTTATTGGATAACTAACCAGTAATAACAAATTTCCGTAAGTCACCGACTACTAATCCAACATGTTTTCAGCAGTGATTAAGTATAAGTATGTTTAGTAATACGGTAATATGATTTATATCAACGCTTAAACATTCCGAATGGGTAACCTTGTCTTAAGTACAAGTAAAAGTAATAAGTAAAAAAACCTAGATCAACAGTTATTACCTATTACGATATTCCGTTCCTCGGCTCTACCGACTGAGCAATCTGAACCATGACATTCAGATCTACAATCCTATTTAGTAATAAGATAAATAATGTATAAAATTAACATTAATATATTTATATAATGCAGATATATTACGCCTAACTGAATAAAGTCTGCGAATATTGTTAATTTACATTTTGTTTCCGGAATATCTACACGCCTTAATAGGACTAGTTTCATGACTTGAGGACATGGCCCTATAAAAATATAACGAATATTAGACGTATTTTATTACGCATGTACCCAGGGGTTTCATTTTGCTATTATAAAAAATTAATAGGCAAAGCTGAGAAAAAGGAAATAGAATAAGTGAATGTCAGAAACATTTATAAATTGTCAAAAAGCAAGTTGTTTTTTTAGAGCATTTAACTGGATAGAAAAAGTAGCGCTTGTTAAAATAAACCTGCAATCCTTTAAACTATTTGCAGGTTCTCACCAACTCTGTCAAGATGTAAAGAGATTTATGTTCAGTGACAGATAACAACTATAAGATATTTCGCTGTTAAGTTTTCAGCTGCTTTTACCATTCCTTTTTCGATATTACCCAATCGTAAAATATAACTTCTTTCATAAAAAATAAATAGTATTCATTTAGTGAGTAACATAATATTTATTAAGTCCGTAAAAAATACTAAATTAGTTGGCGTGAAAAGTATATTAGACTTAGTTACCATTTACTATATAACGGCTCTGCAAGGCATAGCATCTCAACCAATTTATTTGTTTAAATGCTAATTACCTATATTTTTTTATCTTATTAAACTTTTCATATAGCAGTAATTCCCTTAACTTTTGTCAATCACATATTAAAACTTGATATACTTTTAACGACAAAAAATCAGTTTATTGTCATTAAATGTCGCGACATCATTAAATTTATTATTGCAAATACATGTGATATTTATAACTTGCAGACAATTAGCTATACTATACAGTTATCTAATTAGAAATAATATGTTCAAATGTCCTGTATAAAACAAATATGGGAAGTAGTTACAAATTAAAGTTATTTTACGAACAAAGCTGGTATCTGGTACTTTTTTAAAATTTGGGATGCAATGCAAACCGAAGTTCAGATATATATATATATATATATATATATATATATATATATATATATATATATATATATATATATATATATATTTATATATATATATATATATATATATATATTATATTCTAAAAAAGAAATAATTTGTCACTGCGACAATCCAAAATTAATCTTGAAAATCATTTTATGTAGACAATAAATATGTTTTGGTATTTAAATATTTTCATAAAATAACAAAAGATATTGAACAACACGTATACAACCCTATTTACACCAGAAAAAAATAATAAAATCTGAGAAGGATCTATGGTGTGTCGATACCATTATATGTTTTTCACGTTTCTGACATGAAGAACGTGTTCTTGACATTCAAATATTCCTACGGACACCAAGATCGAGTTTTCGATGCATTTTATGACTATTTAAGTTGTAGCTTCAGCGCCACATTTGTGCAATGAATTCAACTTACATGTGTTTCTGTCGACGTCATTACTTTTTCAAAGGGCAGACCTTTAGAAAATAATTAAAAGAATAGGTACCGTGCTCCTGCAAATTAAGTTACCCAATTTGATCATCACAAAAAGTCTTTAATAAAATGTTAAGACACATAAATTTCATTTAATATTAAGTTTGCGAGACAATTTCTCGCAACGTATGATATTTACTTTTGAAACCAATCAGTATTGATGGCATATATTGATTGGCGTTATCCAAAAGAATCTTGACCCCACGACCCCTTTGTTAAGAGGCAGACATTTAAACCACTAGCCACTTGGCTATTATTTTTTGAAATAACTAGCCATAAGCCCCATAAGTGTCTTTAATTGATTGAATATATTCCCTTGATTGTATTAACAATTTATGCTTTTTGGTCCTAAACCAAGTAAATTTTGTTGCACGTTTCCCCAAACTGCAATTTCGTTAAACTTTTACTATTTAGAGACGCACATATGATATGTTAATTGTATACAATGAAAGCATCAAATAAAGTATAAATACTGTACTTAACATTAAAACTTAATATCTTATTTACTCATGGTTAATTAGAATATAGAAGTTCATTATTGTGACTGAATTATTACCTCACCATAGTATTATCATGTTAACTTTATGACCAAGGTTCGTTTTTACCCCCTGTTTTAAATATAGATAATACAAAATATATCACAGTGGAACTAATTACATTTGTTAATTTAAAGGTACAATATTCATTTTTCACATTTTTCACACATTTGAATGAAATTACAACTGTACTGATATATTGTTTTGTCAATGTACAAGATAGGCAGAAGGTAATTTATTGTACTTCTTCCTTAGAAAATGATATTTAAGGAATTTGTATCGAAGGAATAGACAGGTACTTGTCAAAATTCGATGATAAGTTCGTTACTAAAATTAGTAATGCTTCACAACCTTAGAAATTCAACAGTCCATTCCATATTATACATTCTGTCCAGGGAAATCAGAAGTCTAGCCAAAACAATTTCAAACACATCAGTATAAAAGAATATCATTATGTTAGGCCCATTGATAATTCTAATTCATAATTTGGCATCAAGTGGAGTAACAATTTGTTTTCACACAAAAAGAAAAGAAAAGAAGTAAGGTTGAATAATTATCAAAATGCATCATCACATTTGCAAGTAAAATACTTTTGGTTAAGTGCATTTGCAAATAAAAATGAAATGAAAAAGAAGGAATTTTTTTGATTTTTTTTTATTCATACAAAATTATTAAACATAATTTGTATCCTTGATTTCAAAAGTTAAAAATAGATTCACGAGATACGCACTCATCAGAACTTTACCTATAATTAAGAACAGATAACTCAAAAAGTGTGTTAAAATAAAATTGGTCTACAGTTGATGGTCTTTAATGCATGTCCAATTTATTATTACGTTGATAGTATTTACTATCAAACATAAGAACAAACATTGAAATGATATATTGGATTCTGTTGGCGAGTGTGAGATACAGTATCTGATAATAGCATATATTTATTTAGCAGATAATAAATTGTTCAAAAGCAAATTAACAAGTTATTATTATTATTATAAATCCTAGGACTAAATCCGTAAGAACTTTATCAATATTTATTTTTTAAGTTATATCTTTATACGAATATACAAATGATACATTTCTATCAACATTTGAAATATTGAACGAAAATGTGTTCCTTGTAGACCAATCCATTTAAAATGAAAGAAAATGGAGCAATAAAGTCTATTTACATTGTAAAAACTTATCCCGAAACAACCATTATTTGAACAATTAAGCTTGTTTTGCCCAATAATTAATGTTATAGGAGATATTATTCAAAATTTATTTTTGCGCAATGACACAACTATCAGCCTTTTTTCCGTTTTGGACTTCTTTAGAGATTTTTATTTTCTCTATTTAATCTAGATTAAAAGTTTTAATGTGTTTATGTAGATTTCATGGAATAGCACTAACATGTCACATTGAATGTTCCATGATAATCGCCATATGAACACATCTGTGGATGTTTCTAAATTCCAAATTTTACCAGTTTATGTTAAAAATTGCATTCTGCATGAGCCGGTGATAGGGGCGTGAACAGTAACTTTCACATTCCGTGCCGTCCATGAACAGGCTCAATCAAACCGAGCCTGGAACATTTTCTATTTTGTCGCTTTGTGCGTTCTTTAGGGATTCTTTATTTCTCTCTATTTCATAACCTCTTGTCTTTTAAAATTCCACTTTATTTAGTTCCGTCCATTGTTTTTTTCGTTTAGTCCACACGCATTTATTTACTTGGGAACCAAATGCCGCTTTCATTGAATTGCACTAAAATGTCACATTGAAGCTTCCATGATAGCCGCCATATGTACACATCTACGGATGTTTCTTAATTTCAAATTTTACCAGAATAGCCGGTGCTTGGGGGCGTAGACGGTAACTTGCACTTTACAGTATCGTCCATAAACAGTCTCAGGCAAACAGAGTCTGCAACATTTTCGATTTTGTCGTTTTGTGCGTTCTTTAGAGATTCTTTTTTCTATATTTTACACGCATTGATCATTCAAAGAAAACGTTAACAAAATATGTCTATTCAACAATTTAAAACAGTTTTGACATTTATTTTAAGAATCAAACATTCACAATCATATCATGATCTGATTACTGCTCTTCTTACTCCCCATATTGGGTTGCAAACTGATAAGTGCACCCAGCCATCACAATTATCACATCTTATCTACTTTGAACGTATAAGATGCGTGTACTTTTCTTGATTTCCTGGCTGATATTGTTAATGGATGATGCATTTGTTTCACATTTATCAATATCTTAATTATCTGAGTCAGCTGTTTCTTGCCGAACACACCAAGTATTCAGCAGACTGATTTGGGTTTTTTAAAAGCTTCATTAGCTCTGCTGTATCAGTAATTTTTTTTCTCTGAGGAATGGTTAAATTCTGTTGAAGGAGCAACGATGCTGTCATTTATAACTGTTAGATCAAAACGGGTATATTCCATACCTTTTAAATGAAATACGATAAACAAGATCAACAAGGAAAGGCGGCGTTCAATGAACGCAACACCAACATGACACAACAACAGGAACCAGTGAAGAATTATGTTGCTTGGCGTTTGTGTTTTGCCCTGTGCCCTTTGTTGGCCTTTTTTAAAATCATTTATTTGTTTTATTGGAATTCCTTATCAGGTACAAATTATTTATCATTTTAGTGGTTGGCCTGTCCGTGCTCTGCCTTGTGCCCTGTCCTGTTTTTGTTTGGGGTCCGCCTGGGCTCCTTGCCACTGGTTCTTGTTACTGGGTCGTGTGGGGGTTGCGTTCATTCAACGCTGCCTTTCCTTGTTGATTTTTTTTCATATTTTGGTATAAATCTTACAAGCAAGATGACAACCAACGCTTGACTTCCTGATACGTTGATGACATGAAGAATACCATGCCATTTGAAATGGACCTAAAATTTCGGCATCAAGGAACTGCAGAAAATGAATGCAGTGGGGTGGTAGTACAAAAAGATCGATTTCATTCAACTTAGCCAACTATATCAAAATAGAGAAAATTAATACAGAATCCTTAAAGAGAGCCCAACACGATAAAATTGAAAATGTTGCAGGCTCGGTTTTATTGAGCCTGTTCATGGACGGTACTGGAAAGTGCAAGTTACCGTCCACGTCCCCTAGCACCGGCTTAAGCAGAATTCAACTTTAACACGAAAATGGTGAAATTTTGAATTTAGAAACATCCGCAGATGTGAAAATATGTATATACAAAACAAGTATATAGAGGATATTTGTTTGTTTGTGTGTAAGATGAAATTTTATTTCATCGAGTGGGCTTTAAAACAGTATTCTCACGATTGGCGTAGCCACGATTAGGAATAATGTTTTAAAAATCACAAGATAAATAAAATTACATCTTACACAACAAACAAACAAATTTTCTTTTTATTTTATGCTTAAATCAAACAAGTTAAAACGAAATTTCTTGATAGTAACTTTACTATTAAAATCTGTTTTCCCTACTGGTAGCCTCTATTAGAGATTTTTAGCTTGAGCCGATAGACGAAGACGGAGACGGCTAATTTTCTAAGGGGGCGTTTCAAATGATTCAAATGAAAACAGAAGGCCAAGCTAAATATAATAATTGCATTTATTTCTATTACAAAAAGGCGTTCATATGTGTTTTCTGAATATCTAATTTGATTCATCAGAAGATTTCTCGACATCAAGCTGGTGAAGCAATTTTGGAACTTTGTCTTTAATAAAATCATTGTCAAATAATTGATTTTCCCAAATAATGTCAGCTAGTGGCCTCATTCTTCTTCTCCGTGTCTGTGTACGTGGAGAGTAAGGTCTTCTTCTTGTGATGTTGAAAGTCCATTAGCAATGTTTTTTCCTTAAATCAGCTGTTCCTGGTTGATTATCCTGATGTGACTGCCTGCTATTTGACTTGCCTCGTGTTCTCTAGTGTCGATCACGGCATTCTAAAGATGGTGCGCAATAGCATCTAATGCCATTCCTGTACAAGATGACCGAAACTAAAAAGACGTTTAATGCGCATGTATTTGTATGTAACAAGATCTCACAAAAAGCAAAAGGGTAAACCGATTAGAGAAGCAGAATATGAATTTTAGTGTGAAAATTACAGATTTAATGTTTTGTTGTGTGTTTGTTTTTTTTTTTCACCTTCCATTTTACATTTGATATAATATTATCGACAAACATTAGTGTTACATTGCCCATGTGAACTCCGTGAGGGAAATTTCCCTTTATATGAATAATAAATTGTGCAATATGACGGTATAAAAAGATAATAGTAGTTTATGAAGTATGGCTAAACTTATTTCAACACAATTTTTTATGTCACATCAAAATGAATATTAAAAAAAAATTCCAGGCATACATGTGTCTTATTTTAGGTAACAATGGACAATGAACCAATAAGAGCAATAAGTAACATTTTACCGGCTTTGGTTAAGGCTTACCCGACATCACCAATAACTTTGGACTTATTTGCATGATTTTAGAACTCATTCGAGCACCGCCTAACCCGATACTAAATATAAGTTTTTTTGTTTTATTTGGAATCGTTAAAGACATTTTAAGTGGCAGAAATGTGTTTTCTTTTATCTTTTTCAAGTGACCGGGGGAACTGCTGAGACATTTTTAGATATGTTAGAAACTATTCGTATTTCATCATGCAAGCCTCTTAAACTTCTTGCAAGAAAAAACTTCTTGCAAGAAACAGAGTTCTTTTTGTGCTTTTGTGGTTACGAACATACCAGAAGTTTATGATGCTTTCGTCATTGTTCAACATATCAGTGCCAAGTCCGACAATGCTATGTTATCCCGATTTTCTATCTACGTCTAAAATATTTGTCGTTTTGCCACAGGTTCATGAGCAGTTAGCCAAGAGAGGCACCTGGAACAGAATTTCAATAGCTGTGATAGCAATTGATAGAACTTCTTATGGAATCATTCGTGAATGAAACACAAGAACAGTTTTATTCGGGACATCGAATATAAGATATATACGAAGTGGGTTTCCTGGTCACTCTAACGATGCCCAGCAGTATTACTGATACCTCAGATCGGCACTAATTTACCATTTTCACAAGAAAGCGTTGAGCCTGTCGATAAAATTTATCCGACTTACGACACCATACACGTCAGCTCAAATACGCCGTAAATAGGGGCCTAAACGGAGAAAGTGCCTAAAACTTAACAGAATAGTAAAATACTGTGTATGTCTTGATCACGCTATAGCAGAGATAAAACGTTACAGACCAATTTATAGTGTATGAATAAATAAACAATTGTATATATTTGTACTTATCTTACTTGCCATAAAAAGGTGATAGCTCTTACTGTATTTAATTGAATGATAAATATTTTGAGATAACCCCCGAATATTTTAACCGTTGTTCGTCTCCGGCTATCGTTATCCGTACAAGCTGTAAATCTCTATTATGTACATGTATTAGTCGAATTTCTCAAAAAATGCAAGAAGTCTTGGGCTAAAAAATAAGTTCGATAATCAACGTTAAATGGCGGTGATATTATTCATTTTATTAAAAAATATGAATGATTGCTTGTTTTAATAATAAAAACAAACAATTCTAGTCGGAGAAAAAGTCCAACCATTCATCCATATTTCAGTTCCTAACTGCGAATTTATATTAGACCTAGCTCTGTTAAATGTAAACGGCCGTCATTTTTAAAAGTTGTGTAAATAATTGTGTTTGATTCAGAGGGATATCATTTGGATTTGTTAGTCATACATCTTTTTAAAAGAAAGAAAACTTATTTGAGAAATGTAACAGACAATATATACGTGTTGACAGATGTGTAAACATTAAAAAAAACGGCTAGGAGATTGGAAACTTGGATTTGTTGAAAGGCAGCCTTACGAACGCTGGGTTGTTTACTTATTCTTCGGGCTGATGGCTGTCATTGCTTTTCAAGTTTTCATAAAGCATACGGCAGTTATTGCTCGTAGGATACTTAAATATGCCCAAATGTCATCAAGAACAGTTTTGCGTGTGGAAGAAATGTATTTATCAGACTGTAAAAATGAAACAAACAAAAATAAGAGACGATATTTGGTGATTGGTAATTTGGATGAATAGAAGTAAGTTTTATTCTTTTTAATACTTTTGACAATTAAGTTATTTATCAATTTCAGCTTTGCTTTTCTCTAAACAGTCTCACATTGTCACAATTGTCAGCAAAAATAAAATTGAGGTACCACATGGGGACAATCTTAAAAAAGTAGTTTCGTCATTGAAAAGAATGTGAAATTATCAAATATAATTTTCACGGATAAATCAGTAATCCACTAAAAAGTATAAAGTAAATATGTGTCTCTAACTGGCTAAGTATTTTGACAAAAGTATTATTCATGTAATCATGTAATCTCAGAAAACTTCTGAATTAGAACATCCAGAGGTAGAAACATTGTCGAATACCAACGGCCGAAGCAGTACCTTTATCAGCTGTGGGATCTTTCGCCGATATCAAGTCGGAAAGAAGTGTGTCAATGACAGTTTTTTCATTGGTTGCCTCACGATTTCATGAGGCGATAAAACCAATCAAAATGCTCCTCATATACGATATTTTGTGAAACGTGTATTCTAGAAAAAATATCATCATGGTCTCTGTTTGTGGAATAATTTAGTTTGGGGATAGTTTTGTTTGAAATTGGCAAGACACGTGACACAGATTTACACATTGGGCGCTGCTATTTCGTTTCTGATAGTTGTTTACTTTTGCTGTCGAAGAATATGTCTAACGCAAAAAACGATTTTGTTGGTCGATATTTTACCCACCATTTGCTGCATATCGACGCAATTTGATTAATTTACCATCGGTTAATTACATATTATTTTTTTTATTGAATAAACCTGCAACTATTGTTGGAGGCTTGTGATCAGTTTTCAAATAGAGAAAATTGTAACCCTTAAAAAAGTCTAAACGACAAAATTGAAAATTTTGCTGGCTCCCCTGTCCATGGACGGTCTGGTGCAAACTACCGTCACACCCCTAGCACCGGCTTAAGCAGAAGTCAACATTTAAACAGTAAATGGTGAAATTTAAATTTAGAAACATTCGCAGATGTGTTCATATAGCGCTTATTATGCAACCTTCAATGTGGCATTTCCTTGACACATTCAAAGAAAAGCGGCGAATAGGCCCCTAGTAATAGAAAGTCTTCTCATATATGTTATATACACAAATGTATCAGATGGGGTTTGTCATGAAGTTTGTATTTGGTCGGTCATATAACCAAGCTCAATGAAATATTTTTTCAACAGCTTGATGAGTTGCACTTTTTGCTCTGAATATCTCCAAACTTCCGGGAACTTTTATTATAAGTTTAAACTAGCGCCCAAGGGAGTTATGGAGCCAACGGTCTGTTAGAAAGTATTCTTTGTCTCAAATGAGAAGTGCGAGATTGATAGTTTCAATTCTATTATAACCACACCCTTCCTCTGTCTTTATTTTAAGGTGCTGTGAAAGTAATGACTCCAAAGTAGCGAGTGGTAATTTGCCAGATTTGACAACATGAACATCAATTTTTCCACTGATCCTATCTTGTAGGGTAGTTGTTTGGACTCCATAATACTTTGATGCACCTCCTATTGACATGTTACAATATCTGACATTATATGCCTCAGTCATAATGTTAGAACTATATGAGCTGTATTTACATTTAGCTTTGGACTAAATCTGTAATAAAATCTCAATTAATAGAAAATATAAGATATCTTCAGAAAGCACCCCTATGTTCAGTCTGATAAATATTTAATGGTCCACAAAATTAGATTTTGTTTAGAAGAACTCAAGATTTTCAAGATTTTATTCAAAACCAAGGCATATAATATGCATAAGGTTATGATATATCAACAATATAATGAACAGTTATTCAAAAGTGATTAACAAAACATATATACATAAAATTATATAATGAGGAAATCAATTTAACTAACACATATCATTCGACTAGACTTTACCTTTTGGACATGATTTGTCTGATACAGAAGTTATCTAAATTGTTTCTCATACTTTGAGTCTAATGAATACTTAGTGGTGTTCAACATAAACTATTATTTACCGTATACCTACGAATTGGGTATATCATAAGCATGCAGCCGATACATTAGATTTTGTTTTTATATCACTATTTCAAACAAGTCAATATTACATTTTAGAAACGAAAGAAAGATTTGCATTCATAAAGGTAAACTAAATTGCTTCTAACTGTATGTCTGATAATTTCTGAATATAAGTTAAGTTTGACGTCAAAACAGCGCGTGACATAATGCAAATAAGGTTAACAATGTAACATGGCTGTGTTCGAAATAAGGCTGTGAAAAATTGTTGATTCGGGATATGTCGCAATAATTTCAGATCAGATTTTCAATGATATAATTTTTGTTAGTTTAAAAGGCAGTCTTTAATAAACTACATAAAACAAAACTAACTAGAACTGACAGTTGAAATCCTCCGATACGGCATTTTCTAAATTCGTATTTGTATATTAAAGCAATCACTTCATATAATCAGGAACGGAAACGTGCAGTGTAGAGACCATTCATTCTTTCAACATACAGTTAGATATCATAAGTAATTGCAATGTAATTAGACTCGGCAGTTACATTGCACTATATGCAGAAACAGCAATTATGCAGTGCTCAGTTGTACCCATGTCTCAATCCACAGGAAAGGCGGACACTTGCACCGAATTAAACCACATAATAAAACGAATTCAATCTAATTGACAATATCAAGACGGACTCAACTACAGAAATGTTATCATCAATAAAACTGAGAAACATATATGTCGATAATATTTTAGGGTTACCACAATTATTCATAAATACTAAACTAATAATCAAATTTCTAGTAAAATATAATCATCATAAAAACATCTTCAAAAGAAAGAACAAATATTTTCTTTCACAGAATAAAATGAAATTTTGACATAAAGCTATCTGGTGGTAATTATATATCATTTTAAAAAATATCATTTTAATGCGAAATTTGGCAGCGTGAGCGTGTTTAATAATTCTACATTTGATTTAAGAACGACATACTTTTTGTATCGCTGTTTCAGAGGAGAGGTGCCTGACTTAAGATGTGTAAAAATAGTCATTTAAAAAAGAAGAAAGTTTCTATTTGAAATCTATTTATTCAAATTTATTAAAACCTCATTTGACGCAAAGTGTGTTAAAATTGAAAACGCACTGAATAATTGTTTATTTATATCCCGACGGAATCAGTTGTCTGGCATCATATTTTAGAAACGGAAAATGTTTTCTTACCGGGTCGTGTGGGGGTTGCGTTCATTGAACGTCGCCTTTCCGTCTTGATCTTGTTTATCATATTTGACAAGAACAATCCCATTAGTTATATTTCATGGTGTTCAAATGCGATTGCGCATGCTAAGGGGCTGCTGAGTTAAACATGAAAATCGTTTTGAAACCTGTCAAAAATGTCACTTGACAAAATCGGTTGCTAGCTCAGAATGCGTTTTACTAAATAAAAAAGGGTTTTAAGCTGACGTTACAAATTGCTTTGTTGTTTAAAATCATGGATCATGGATAATTCTGGGTAGGGAAAATAATCACCTTGAAATATCTTGAATGAAGATATATTGCGTCTTTCTGAATCATATCTGCGTTTGTTCACCATGGGCATATTTGTACATACTAAAACAGCTGTTTTATTACTGGAGATATGGTCGTATAAAATATAACGGAAACAAGATTGTTGTATTACGTACATAGATAGGAGATTCATTGTATAATTATAAAAATAATAGACAATGCTGAGAAAAAGGAAATTAAATTTTGTGAATGTCAGAAACATTTATTAGTTGTCAAGAAATAATTATTCTTCCCAGGACATTACGATGTAATCAACATGACAGAGCAAGTTTTGATAGATCACGGTATGTAATCGTTCCGGTCTGATTTGGAATATTTCCCCGTTCCAGAACTGATTTGGTTTTATGTCCAGATAAAATGAATTTTGCATAAGGTATCGTGAAACGTTCGACATTCAGTAAATCAGATAATTTTAAGAATGAACAATTCAATTATCCAAACAATGCGATACGAGTCAATTAGTGGAAAATCTAGTTCTGCGGACTTTTTGAATACTGCTTATGCCGGTGCTAGGAATGCGTCAGGGATGCTGTACTTTTAAATTATCTTATCTATCATCTATCAGGGACAGTCTCAAGCTAACCGAGTCGATTATTTGCATTGTAATGTAATTTAATGTTTTTATTATTTCCGGAGGATCGCTAATTTTACAAATTTATTTATTCAAAAAACATACCAATAATAGTGTATAATGTTTACTTTAGAATATCTTCTTGTTTTCATATGCTTAAAGCAGGTTAAGATTTGGAAATTGATTGTTACTTTAAAACCATTTGTAATGAATATTCACTGGCGTATACGCTTTGAAGAAATGGCGTGGGTGTTTACTTCATAATTTTATATTTGTTTCTTTGAATTTATAAGAAGAGATGTGCCTGCCATAACTGTATATATTAAAGTTGCAGAAAAGGCAGGACATTTAATATTTTGTAATTTGAATCATTTATTTATTTATTTATTAAAAAAGGTGTAAACAATTCATGCACATTCATGGACTTTATTTGAAACATACATTATTCTATGAAATTCTTTTATAATAACGCTATTGATTGATCACTTTTACTTAGCAACAACAGTGTGCCAACTGAAATGAATAATTCACTACTGTTTCATAGATTATATAATTATGACCTGATCCTAGTTAATACCCTCAAACTTATATCAGACTATACTCTATATCTGATATATCATTAAATGCCAAATAACTGTTAGCTATACACGCAGGTCTCCATTACGGGTTAATAAAGGATGTATTAACGGTAAAAATCACATGGACACAAAATGATCAAATTAAAATAATGTAATTGATCGAGAAGCCTCGTTGGCTCTGTAATCTGAAAGTAAATTTTGTGAGCAAGACCTCGGATGTTTATTGAGGAAAATCCGGTCTATTACCGGTTTAATAGAAACAAAGAAATTCACAACATTGATATCGACCACAAAATAGCGTGATGTATACCATAACGTGTGACACGAGAACTTCTCGTTTCAAAATTCCAAATACTTAATGACTGTTTATTTATTGCAACTACCTGTAACATATGTTATTAATGATAGTATTGTGTTATATTGGTGATTTATATGGGATACTAGATTCATAAAATGAAAAACTTTACATGCATCATTGTTTAGGGGGGTATATAGGAGTCAGCTTGTCGGTCCGTCAGTCCCTCGGTTGGTCCACATCATAGTTTCCGGACGATAACTAAAGTTTGGAGTGAGGTATTGTAATGAAACTTGGTATATAGCAATCTTATGTACAGACCCCGGTTGGTATTGCATTTGGACCCCCTGCGGTCAAGGTCACCGTTACTAAAAATAGAAAAATGGTTTCCGGACAATAACAAGAGTTAGGAATGAGATATTGTAATTAAACTTGGTGTATATCAAGCTATTATGAAGACCCCGGTTGGTATTGCATTTGGACCCCCTGTGGTCAAGAGGACTGCTACTTAAAATAGAAAAATGGTTTCCAGACAATAACTAGAGTTAAGAATTGTTATGAAACGTGATGAATAGCAAGTTTATATGAAGACCACGGTTGGTATTGCAGTTGAACCCCCAAAGGGTCAAGGTCACTGTTACTAAAAAAGATAAATGTTTTCCGGACAATAACAACTAGAGTTAGAAATGAGATTTTCTAATCAAACTTGGTGTATGGCAAGGTTATATTAAGACCCGGTTTGGATTGCAATTAATTGAAATAATTATTTGTACACAGTTGATACTTAATTTACTATAGGTTCACTTCAAATCTTTCTTCAGGCAACTTATTTTTCAAAAAGTCAAAGTTGCTGTTGGGGGTATTAATCACCTTCAGTAAAAGGTCTAGTTTAGCATAAAAACTAAATTATTGATTGTCAACTAAATGAATGATGTAGTGTTTTTTAGAACTTCAGTACCAATGTTTGCTTCACAACTTTGATTAATTTGATTAGACTGCCCCTGATTTCTGTTCGATTTGTATAGTGATATGTCAGGAAAAAAGAAAATTTATGTGATGGTTATGGTGATTGGCATTTGACACAAAAGAGCAATCATCGGATAAAATACGTTTATTATAATACAAATAATTTTCTTGTATCATAGTGAATGACAGTTTGTTATTGCCCTCTACACAAATATATCACGCGACTTTAGAAAGCTCTCACAACTATCAGAAACATCGGAATGTCCATTTAAGCAGCTGCAATGTCATTAAAACCGAATAGTTTCTCCATTTGGCATTTAATAATATTCAGACAAAGCAGAAGCTTGTAAACATATTTCGATTTACATCCAGGATAATTATCATGATTATATAAAATATATGATGCATGCAGGAGAAAACCATTGACAGTTATGTAATACTCCAATTTTAAAGAAAAATTCTTTCACAAACGTAGTTAATTGCACTTATATGGAAACTGTGTCACCTTAATTTAATAGAAAATGTTTTCTATCTAGTAAATAAGAAATAACATAGAGATTTATTTTAGTTATTTTTCTATGACCTTCTTCAACAGAAAGTTATCTTTGTACTAATTCAAAGTATCAATAAAGGTCTTGTTGGTCAAATGTTAGACCTGTTTTCTTACGGCTAGGTTCATATATTAGATCTGTGATTTTTAGAAATTCATATAATTTAGATACATTAGGCTGTCACAACAAATGTGATTAATGTATTTCAGCACCGTTTTTGTAAACATTGATGTTTCTGTGCATTGGGTAAAGCAACAAAAGATAACTGTTACATATAATCTATTGTTTTACTAAATAAATATTTCATAACCTCAAAAACAAAATATTGTTGAAAAATCGCTTTAGAAGGTGAAAAGTTACACCTGTTTGACTCAAAGACAGACAGTCTGAATTTCTGTGATCGGAATATACCTTCTTTGAATTGAAAACGAAATTCCTTTAACAGGGTTAATGCAAAATTATGACAGTTGCAAAATCCCGGGAATCGTGTCGCCAGTAATGATATTTAACATAAATATGGATCAAATAAGATAGTTTTCGTAATTTGTTCCAATGTTAATACTTTTATCTAATTGATTATATTGCATATACACTGACAAGTATATTGATCAAAAGTTAACATTGAAATATATGATAAGAGCTTTACAAGCCTACACATTGTCTAACTTGAAGTACGATCTAGTATCATATAAGTCGAGGATCCAAAGAACGGCTGTGACATGCTATTATGTTCAATCAATAATCTTTTGGATTAATTTCGTAGACTGTGTGTGCAGTAGATTTGAAAAACACGTTCAATGACGACGATTTTCTCAAGTCTCTTGCATGAATTGAGAGATCAGTAAAAATGGATTTTCTCATTAAACAACAAGAACAGATTTTATCATCTAAAACGATTTAAATTCTGATGTTTACCATGGGAAAGGTGTTGCTGTTTTGTTAACATACTTAAGGTACATCATTTTCCAGTAAAATGAAACATTTGTTTATAGATCAAAATTGGAGTTTTGTACCATGATTTTGCTAGAATGTCTTAAAAAAGCACGCATACAATCGGATTTCTTTTTAATTTATTCACATTAACTTTTATGTTACGATTTGAAAGTTTAATTGTTCTTGTTTTTACATTCATTGATCACAAAACCTCATTATACATAACAGTAAAGTTAACATGAATATTGCAAAAAGGCAAGTAAAACATACAGTACCATCTTCAGAAAGAAAACATTCCTAAACCCGTTTAAGCGGCGGTATTCTTATATTAAATAAACAATAAAAACACTTGCTATACGATGAATTACGTTTTTGTAATTGAGCTTAGCATAACTCTGCCTGTAAGAAAACAAAAGTTAAGATCTGTACGCTGAACAAAATGAAATATCTAAGTAAACGTAGTTTCATAATTGCTTTCGTTCACGACATACGCTGTATAAACATAAAAACCTGTCAAGAATACCTAATGTCAATATTCATCGCTTACAGTCATTAATGATGCCATATTTTAAGACAATGGTAAATACTGAAACTCTTAAACATGTTGTCATTTAAAGTTCCCAAGGGGGTTTAAATACAAAAAGTAAACATGACGGATGCAATGTAAAAAGAATTGATAACGTTTGTAGTTTTATGTTTTCTTTGCAGGAATAAATTGTAACTAATATGATATATTTCAGTTACTTATGAAAATAGACTATAATTTAATATTTAAAAAAGAAGAAAAAAAATGGTTGCCTCTCATTAAATTGTTTTATTTTTATTTTTGTTGTTTTTAGGGTTTTTTTGTCACTTATGCTCTAAACATATTAAGTACTTGACCTTTAAAGTATCGCTGTGATATATTACACATCAAAAGAAAAATACAGGCAGGTCTCGTGCATATTGTTGTCATGTATTGTATAACATTGACAAAAACATAGTTTTTTTTACATACTTATATAATTGATTATTGATTGTTAACGACATAAAGATTCCACCGCATAGCATTACTAATTGATTCAGAAATAAAGGAAGCATCAAATTGTAAGGCAAACAGGAATAATAAAAGTATTTGTAACTGTTAGATTATCTTGTTTGTATTTTATTGTTGCTTTAATTTGTTATTTTTCTCTTGTTTTCTTTTGTTCTTGTATTGTTGACATTTCAAATTAAACGGCGAAAATAATGATCTTAGAATAACATTTATACAACACAATGGCTTATCGGTAAATTGGATATTGCCAATCCACTTATACCAAACAATTAAATGTTACTTAACCTTGAGTGCATAATTGATTAATTTCCCGTTTAAATTAATGCCATAAGATCGTAAACAAGTTTCATTTTGAATTACGAGCAATCCTTAATCTAAATAATGTTTCTTTTCGTTCTGAAATAAATGATATTTTTAAAATATCTGATCATTTGACCTTTAGATATTCCATATTGATTTGTATATTATTATTGAGAAATTTGTCCAATCATTTAAGCATATTCTATTTTGTAATCATTTGTGCTTCATTTCTGTGCGAATTGGTTAGGAGTTCAGTTTCAAACATACATTTGCACATTTATTTCAGCTGTTTTATATTAAAATCTTGAAGCTTTTCGAAACCAAATGTTTATAATAAAATAATTAAAAAGAACATGTGTTGTCTTTCTGAGATTCGCATTTCATTAGCAATTTGCGATAGCACAGTCATGATTACCAATCAAAATTATTCTTTTTTTTATTTCAAATCAGGAATTCACAACTGATAGCATTATTAGAAAAAGAAACTTCTGTTCAACTATTGACTGATCACTTTCTGTTGAACACTCAACTCACTACACAAAACACAACCATTATACTGAACACAATGTGCACTGTTTAACAGATATCAATTCAAATTATTTGGTATGGTAGACCTTTGTCGAAAGAACTATTTCTGATGTTGGTTAAATTAAATCAATGCGATTAAGCTGAGGGTTTACATTTAGCAAAGAAGGGGCTTTCTCGGATTTTGGAAATTTTATCATTTGTATTTGACGATAAGGTTTAAAAAACATAAATTCTACTATACCTGTATACTAAAACATTCATTTTTCTAAGCTGTCATCAAATGACTTATATTTGACGAGGTGATTAACAAAAATGCAAAGGTCAAAGAACTTTGCACTGTTCCATTTGTCATAAAATGATAACATGAATGATGGCAAAGATAACTTCTATTCCATTTTCATTTTCGTTTTTTTTATTATCATCATTTTGTTATCAGTATAACCAATGTTTGCTGTTATGTACACATTTTTGTTGTTGTTATTTATGTTGTTGTTGTATTTCTTTTAAAAAAAAACAATTACTTTTTGAAAATATTCAGTGGAAGAGTTTTGACTTAGCAATACCTTATCACTTCTCGTTACTTTCGTCTAGTAGTGATTTAAAAATATTTAACGAGAATTTACAAATATTGCGAACGAATTTCAGAGCTTTACTTATATTGCTTTTACACAATATAATATTCTGCTCGTTATAAGTCAAACTTTGCGCATACAGTAGACAAAACCGCCAATATACAGTCTAAAGGACTATTCTTACAAAATTTGTAGAAGTGGAAATTGCTGACACGCATTTTAACACCGGCCTGGTGAAAAGTGTGACCTTCGTATTTTTTTCGGCTATGTAAATGTCATTACCATAAATTTTTTACTTTGTTGTGCAACTTATTAATATCCACCCCCATTTACAGTTTAACTTATAATAATATAAGGAGCTATCAAAAATACCCGGGCACATGCATATCTTGTACTAACGTTTTTACATAATTAATCAGTTGACATTTTTGTCAATGCTATGTTGTGAGTATATTATCAAATCAATATTCGATTAAAATTCGCCAATACTACCCCATGCATGATCTACGGCTCGACCACCCACTTCTTTAATCAGGGCATAGAAAGTCAATTTTTGATTAGTATTAATATTATAACGATTTTACCTAAGATTGCGCTTAAATGACATATTAATTTATGTGACGTCAACTTTATATATGTGTAAAGTTTTAACTTGATATAATGGTAAGTTGTCCAATCAACCACCATTAATGAGATTATTAAATACGGTAAATGTTACGTTTTAAATTTATGTCATAAAATAGAAACATTGATTTTCTCGATACTGTAGAAAAAACCATATATTTTGATTTTTCATTTTATAACAAAATCTACATACGGTCATTGAATAATATGACAAAATACGATCGGTTGAGCTGATAGACCAATGGCTGGAAAATCCTTGCCAGAGTCCATAGGTCATTAGCCGCATTCAAAGCATAAATGTTCGTTAACAGATCTATAAAGACAGACATTTAATGCTAACTCGGGTTCAATTTCAATCAAAAGATTTCTTCTTCCAGAAAAAAATAACAGAATATATAAACATTCGTTTCCAGAACACAGACTTGTGACATTTAAGCAAGTTTGGAAAGTCATTATTATAAAAATGCTGATCTTAAGAAGAACTTTCAACGCTAGGGACAATTAAAGTAGGAACTTCCCCTTCCCTTTAATGATGTCAATATAAAGCTCTTGACATTTAACTTAATATGACAACTGTCAAATGCAGTTGAAATAAAAGTGCAGAATTATTTTGCGATCAAATGTATAATTGTGAAGGAGAAGTTGTATTGCTTTTGTATAGTATTTCATTAACTGTTTTATAAATACAGTAGAACTTCGGTAGGTCGAAGTTGAAGGGACTTGCGTAAAAATTTCGACACATCGGGACTTCGACTCATGAATCGGTCGCAATTTCATAACAAAATTTTGATCTGTTGGCGTATACAAGGAACTTACAAAAGGCGAAACAATAGGAAAGGGCGATAACTTTACCAGCTTTTAGTAAATATTCCGAGTGCGATTATCATGCGACACCGGGTCACGGAAGTTCTCAAATAATAGTACATGTAGTTATTACTGTTTACTTTCAATAACCACTGCCTCAATTGAATGGTAACAATAAAATCATTTTACCACACATTTAAAGTTACATTAAATAAATTTCATAAAAAAAGAAATAGCGACATTGCATTAATAAATTGGTTTTCATATCGACTCCAGATTTTATTTGGTGTCCAGACAACCAAAATGAGTTTAATGAGCATACAAATGTGCAACCTCATTGTGGCGAATTCGGAAGAACAATTTCTGTTCGCATGAGAGACTCCGCCTTCAGATCATCCGTACATCAATATTAAATCAACAAACGTGACTATAAGTTACAGTCCTAATTTAACGGTATATTTCCGCATTGTAACGGATATTTTCATACAAATTTAATCTTTTTTATGAAATGATTTTTTTTTTGAACCACACGCCTAGTGCACCGTGAAGTTTAAACGGTAAAAGTGTGTTTGCACAAGAAAATCTTATATTTGTTGTGTTCCGGATAGCAACTATAACACCGTGACGTAGCGTATACACGAGCTGATTATAGTCTTCATTTGCATGTTAAAATTCGTATACGAACTTTAGTGTTACCGTGGGGTTTTCCATTTAAAATCCTAATTTATAAACAATATTTGATGAGATTTACAACGATACTGTTAAAAAGGTTAATAAAACTGTAGAATGCTTGGTTGTTAGGCCGACGGCAAAACTATTTTAACATATTTATTTGATGTAGCTTTAAACGCATACAAAGGCTGTTTGAAGACACGGCTGTATAATTAACACCTGTCACCCAAGTTGGTTGGAAATCGTCTTCACGACCAGAGGTGTGAAAAATATCTCGAGATCGAAGGTGTCAAAACAATCAAAGGACTTCGACTTAAATTGTACTTCTATACGGACCATGAAAACACTTCGAAACATTGAAAAACTCGACATATAAAATTTCGACTCATAAATAGGTTTTTATAAGGAATATATAGGGAGAAAAACGGGACTTTCATTTTACTTCGACACATCGACTAATCGAATTCGACTCATAGAAGTTCTACTGTACAAACATTATTTGTTAATTCAAAATTAATGTACAACAATGACATAACTGAAGATAAAAGAAGGCACTTATATGTCAGATAGAAATGCATCATAAAAAGTACGCTTCTTTTGCACTTTTTGAATAACTATTCTCTTTATTTATAAGTGATTATAAGATGGTGTCGAAGTCTACGATTCTAAGTAGTTTTATAATTTGCTCTTAATTCAATATTTAAGTGCTCAAATAGAATTTTTACTAAGTCTTATTTTTACTTTATAAATGTTTTCGTTCATTAGACATGACAGAGACATGAAGTTATCACGATGTTTCAATAATATAGTTACATGTATTATAAAGATAATACAAACAGTTGATCATCGTCATGGGATAAGTAATTGCAATATCTATGAAATTTCTAATTACGGTCACATTTACCTACTACTGTTTAAGGTTTTAATGATATGAATAAATGTAAAATAAATAGCGATTTAAATGAGAGGATTAAGTAGAAAAATGGTGTGCTTAAAATGTGTTCTTAAGATAAACACAAATAAATCCTACCGGTCTAGACTTCATGCAAGTTTTTCAATTACCTTTAGGCATTTGTTCATAAAATCCCATATAGCCAGATTACTTTTGTAAAAATAACAATATGATATACTTCAAGCTCAGCATTATTTGCTAATTTAATCTGAGGATTATGAGAGAATGAGATGGTTAATAAATTTATTTATTCTTAAAAAGTGTAATCTCCTTAAATAA
This sequence comes from Ruditapes philippinarum, assembly GCF_026571515.1. Lineage (NCBI taxonomy): Eukaryota > Metazoa > Mollusca > Bivalvia > Venerida > Veneridae > Ruditapes > Ruditapes philippinarum. The sequence goes on from NW_026853210.1 coordinate 23,631, forward strand.
CATTATGATAATAAATTATAGTGTCTTGACGTTTTAACTAATTGTACTTGTCAAGTTGCTATTTCATGATTTTTTTTAAAAATGAGTCTTTTGCATGACACATATTAAGATATATGTTTGTTTTGTTCGTGTAACAAAACCACTTGACAATATCACAATAAAAGTTCTAGTTATAATAACATTATTTAGAGGGACTCCACTAAGGTGTTTTGATGACATGAATTGAAATATTGTTTCCGATTTTTGTACCAATAAATGAACGTCAGGAAAAATAAATCGGTATCATATTTTCAGATCATAATCTAACCCCTTGTTTCATGAATTATAATTTTTGTGCCAAATGACCCAACCCAAAAATTAATAGCGTCGCAGCATTTTACATTCAAATGGGGCAAACAATCGAGCAAAAATCGATATTTAATCAAATGTAAAGTATATTTTCTTTATTACCCCATGCAGTTTGCTTTTTCCTTACAAAGTAACTCACTTGATATATGTAGGAATTTTAAATTATCTTTGGCTGTTTTACTTCGGTGGTGCTAATACTACATCCATTGCGTGTTTTTAAACTTCAAAAAATGTACCAGAACATTAATATGAACACAGGCTTTTACTATAATATATAATGAATAATGAGTGTCAGCCTTACAGGTGGGTATAAGAAGGCGACTGGATCACTTTCAATTGTTCTAAAAGATTTACAAATACTTAACAATCAGGCACGAACGAAATCACATAGACAAAAAGTATGTAGGAGAAGAGATAATATTACAACGTTATCCTTATTTTTAAATAAAAAAGTCAATTACTTGTCTGATGGGCTTGTCGTACAATTTATTTGTCTTTTAAAACTATTTACCTTGTCTGATTACGAAACCTTCCTTAAAATTTTATTCCTGAATACATTTCTTTTACCGGAAATATTATGCTAAATAAACGTAAAGTCTTTTGTATTTTAAACTTTTTTAAAAATATGAATTGTTAATGAAGACAAACATAACGAATACTCGACTCGAATATGAAACTAATTTAGTTATGATTTTGCTTTCCTTATTTTGCTTTGCCTTTTTGTTGCCGTTATTTTTGTTTTATTTGTATTAGTTCGTTTTTTGTTGTTGTTGATTTTCTTTTACTTGTTGTTATACAATGTACGTTCTTGCTGATGTTGTTTTAATGTTTTGCTATTTTTCGCTTTGGTTTTGCTCATATTATTCTTATCCTACAACCAAACGATCAATCAGTCATGTCGAAACATTTTTTTCTTTTATATTTCAGGATAGGCATAGTCTGTTTCAATTCATATATCAGTAAGACTGGATTGTATTGTTGCCGAGAAAACAAATAACCATAACAGGCGTGTAATGAACACATGGAGATATGGAAAACAGGATTAGGCAACCTACAGATTTTTGTTTGAGGTTCTTATTAGCTTTACTTTATGTGTAGATCTTATATATGATAAACAAGGCCAACAAGCAAAAGCGGCGTTCCATGAACCCAACCCCCACACGACCTAGCCAATCGGAACACCTCGGGCGACTTCAAGAATTCGCCTCGGATATAATACGGGATGCGCCATATTGACGGACTATATTCAAAATGGTTGATTTACGTATGCACGATGCCGAACCGAGACGTATTTAACGTTCTCGGCAGAAAGCATATATATTTTTTGATTTTTTTTTTATAAGCAGAGGATTAAATTGGTTTGCCGCAAGTATTGGCATAAGCTGGATTCTTTTCACAACTCTAAAAGGTATAATTTCTGGAGGTTATGTCCGAATATATTGACACTTATATCTGAGGCTCGACAAGGATGGTATTAAAATTACCTTAATTGTCTACACTACAGTACCATGTGTCCTGACAGATATGTACATAACATGATTTAATTCAGATAAAACTAAAAGCTTGGGTGTTTTTATTTTTTATTTTTAACATGATACACAATATGTCAGCAACAAATGCTGAAGTTTTGGATATTGGATGGTCCCCTATGGTACCACTGTTCTTATTATTTCCAGAAAATTGTACAAATAAAAAGAACTTATATTAACTATTTTATTGTGTTTAGCTGTCGCATCTTGACTTTAAAATAAACATGTTATTCATGGAATAACTCAACGATTTTAATTAGAAACATCTATGCGCGATCAGCCATGTTTAGAATGGGGGCTAATAGGGAAAGCACTATGGTACCGTGGTATGTAAATTAATGCCCCTTTTTGGCTTCTGTATAATTTTTTGTAACAGAATATGCTGTCACTACAGTTTCAGCAGACGACGTTCACATGTCGGAATATGAAATTATAAGTTTAACCGTTAAATATGGGTTAATTAAAGAAGTTTTTTCAGCACACACAGGCAGCTTTGAATTTTCCTGTCAATGACAGAATTTATTTGAAATGAAAAAAAATTCTAACAATTTCTATCAAAATTCACAAAAAGCAGCACTTCCACTTTCACTATCATGGTGGAAACAGTATTTGGTAGCATTCAATGTGTAAAGTAACAAATTTCCTATTACATCGGAATAGGCAAGGATGCGGTACCTGCGGGGAGTACTATTCTATTGTTTACTCTGCAAATGATTATAGCTGGTATATGAGGTCAGGCATTGCTTTCTTGACCCTCAAATTTTAACGTCAACATTCTGTAAATAGACATTAAATTTTTACCATTTACGGAGGTTGAAATAAATTTATTTACTTGATTTTAGAAGAAACAATGCATTTATTGTTGATTAAAAAGTGACTGACAACCACTGAACAAAGAAAATACTAAATTTAGCATTTTCTGGGCCGTCCGGGTTTGATGGTTGTCCGGCTTGGTGGTCCCAGACAGTACTGGTTTTAGGAGATAACCCGACACACATAGATAAACCCGACACTTAGATAATTTATTTGTTTTTAATTTTTATTTCCCAAAATTTTGCACACTGGACTTTTTTTTATCACAGACAGTGTCTGTTGATCTTTATCAAATTTTATAAACTAATGATGTGGTTATAAACACGATAAACAAGATCAACAAGGAAAGGCGGTTAATATTAGACTAATTTAGTTTACAAATACTGCTTAAAAACTTCTTTTTACTTTTCTATTTTATAGGTAGTTAGCATTATCACCTTTTTTTTCACAAATTGAACAGGCCAGGGACCTAGTATAAATATATCAGACGTTTACAGGCTTGTTATAGTTATGGCAGTCAAGTCTTATGTCTAATAGTTATTGCTCATATCCGATACAAAATTCGAGGTAAACATACGGCTATTATAAGTGTAACGGATGAAAAATTCCCTCACAGAGTCGTAAATTCTTTATGAAATATCTGAAAAAGGCTCATTTGGGTATATCAAAATTTTCATTTTTAGAAAACAATTCACAATTTGGATATCTTTTTCACAATTTCACTGTATTCATCATGTTAGGATAATGAAAAGCAACAAAAAATGGTCATATTGACTGTTAACATAATCTTCCATTTTTTCTCACAGTTAAGTACTCATTTAATGATTATGAATCATCTCAATGTCAATTTGTTGATATCACATTAGAGGTTTTTTGTTTTCGTTTTATTTTCAAAACAACCTGCGGCTTTCTGAAGAGAAAAATAGATATGTTGCAAATCTGAAATCAAATTCCAACAACTATGAATGGAATTTACCAACACATTTAATTAAATTATTAATTCAATTTAACATAAATGGTACATAGCATAAGTTTATATCTATAACAACAACTTTATGTCTTTCAGTCATTTAATTTTATCAAATATATAAGTTATCTGCTGTTAAGTCATTGTTCTGGTGAAGAATGTGCACAGGGCATTTCAGTTGAAAAATATCATTTTGAGGGGGAAATGTCTGTTTTTTTGGCTGTAAAATATAGGAAAATAATCACTGCACATAAGTAAGGTAGAAACAAATACCAGCCAAAAATACTTTAATTATATCTATTTTATTATTCTAATAATTAAATTATTTTGTCTGTAAATTTTGTAGAAACATTATTAGTTTTCTATAAAGATTGTGGCTGATACTATGTCTCCTATAGTTTAATTGGTAAAACACCTCTGGTTTATTGATAAATCATGCAAACTAAGAGGAGTTCTGAGTTCAAATCTCAGTGGGAGCAAGGATATTGGCTATAAAATCAAATCTGTTAAAGGATAAACATAGATAAATGTTAAATTTTCAGATTACCTTTAGACCAATGTTTTAATAAAGTTCAGAAATAATTGCTAGTAAAATTTTGCTATGTGAACTACCATATTTGGAATACTTATTGATTAATTAACTTATTTATTTAAGATATAATATTGTTTTAGTACATGTTCATAGTGTTAAAGATCTTAAAAAATATATTAAGAAATGTGGAGTGAGGTAATAGGGATTGATGATCACAGAATTTTATTTTATATGGGGAAGTCAAGGGCCTTTGGGCATTGGCTTGTCCATCTGTAGACTAAACATTTATATTTAAAAGGAATTCAAATAAAAATCAATTAAAAATATATAAAAATTTCTAATCAATGAAATTTTCAGTGTCAGTTATAATAGGGTGCCACAACATTTACTGTAACTCAATGAATAATAAGCTGGGTATTCGATAATGGAACAATTGCATCTTTTTTTTAGCTATTAAGACCTTTTCAACCCTTAAATAAAGAAAAACTTATTTGGAAACTCATCACTTACTGCTGTAAAAAATGAATTTATTTTTTGTGAAGTACATAATTTATTAAACATTCTGAAATATTTAGATATAATTAATACTTATATATGAAAATAGCCTGAAATTAGTATTATACAAGTAACAACCAGATCAGGACTTGAACCTGAGGCCTTCCTATAAACCCTGTCTATACAAAGTCTAGGATGCTCTACCAGCTGAGCTATCTGGTTAACTTGTAATTGTAATTTTTATATGATATATATATTTTTTTTTTACATGAATATATTACTTCTTCCTTAAATTTTCCTTTTCTGTACATTACAGGTTACATGTACTAACTTTAACCCATTTTTAAATTTCATATCTTAAAGTGGAACTGATAATTACTGTATACATGTAGATACTTTAGTTACAATGAAAGATTATTGAACTAAATTACACAGTTGATATTAAGCATTTTTTATAGTATCATTAAGGTGAAACAAGTTACATTATAAAATGCACCATTTAGCATGAAAGTTCCTCTCATGAAATCCTCTCAATCTTTATGAAAATTCTGTTAATTTACACATTATCTTAAACTTTATAGACAATTTATGAATATACAACTTTCCTGGACCTGTACAAGTACATATTTCATATAATGATCACTTGCAAAACAATGTTGAATAAGGTAAAAAAAAAGGTCTGTGGTTCAGGGTCACAGGGTTTCCATGGTATCCTGAGGGTAATTTTGACCAATATCAACAATTTTTTGCAAATTTTAAGGCCAGGTCCCAATGATTTTAACAAATTTGACCTTTCAATAAAAAAAATCACTTCTTTTAGAAATATGAATGGTCAATCAGACGATTTCAGGACTTAACATCTCCTGAACGTTTCGGCTCTGGACGTTTCAGCCTCAAAACCCTGGTCTTTTCGGCACCCTTTTTAAATTTGATAAATATATAAAATAAATACCATTATGAGTTATAATATCATATGTAACGTAACGCATACTTGCACACAATTACATTTATGATATAAAGAAGATATTTTTTTGTCAAAATAAAAGTGAATTTTCCCTTAAAAAATAATTATTAAAATAATAATTTATATGAGTTCTGAGAGAATAATCAGCTATAAGTCTATATTTATTCATTTTTTTTTTGTTGTCAAAAAATTAAATACCATAAAAAAACATTGATTAATTAAAATATGTTTTTATATTTATAAGAACAATTAGAAGTGTGAAAGAATTTGTTAAACACTGGTTAATAAATCAGTTAATAAGCACCTTTATAAGTGTGTTACTTATACTTCACTGTTTGTGCGATCATTTTCTTATAGTTTGATGTTGTTTTTTTCTTATATGGATATGGATAAATAAATTGTGTCTAGTGCCTGTGAACTAGTGATGGTGCATGTTTATATTTTTTTCCACAGAGGAGCATCCGAGTTCTCGAATGAATACTCATATAGATCTATATCTATTGTATAGTTGATGTATAATTCATGTTAAAGACCTGCTTTTAATACCGGACTCATGTTCTCTTGCGCTTTTTCTTGTTCTTGATTTAAATTTAAATCTTTTTTTCATTTCTTTCAACGCATATAACAAACAGCTGAGAGAACTCCGCCATCTTTGTTTACATCAATAATTAAAATCGGTGCTTCGCCGGGCCGTATAACAATTTGGTGTATTCCTACACTTACATACGAGGTCAATCCCCGAACTTGACGGAGATTGCCGAGTTGTTACGATTGACGACCTAGCAACAAGAACCAGTGACAAAGAGCCCAAGAGGAACGCAAACAAAACAGGACAGGGTGCAAGGCAGAGCATGGACAGGCCAACCTCTTAAATGATATTTGAGAAGAAACAACAGTAAAACGCATTTTTTTATTTTTAATACATTTACTGTTTCCAATAATGTAAGGGTCTTACTAACTTGCTTTTATTAGTTTGTTTTAAGACGAAGCGGCAACATATGTCTGTGGTTTATTAGAACAATAATTATATCAGATGTGATCTATTTTATAGTCTTTTGATTAAAAAACATCATTCACAAGTAGAATTTGAATTGCCTTATACCTTAAACCAATATGATATATTAACAAAAGAAACTTCCTTACCATTACTTGAATAAAATGAGTTATGTACATTATATGTGTGGCATATACGTTAATGCTATAAGGGACATGGAAGACGTGCACTTTTGTCATCTCATAATCCATTTAGAAGCAAATCAGAATCGAATCGAGTCTGCAACAGTAACAACGCAATTCTGACGTATGACTTAAACACCAGAGCTAGTTTTATCTTAGCCCATATTAAGAAAATAAAGTGTTGTCATAAAACAATGACACCGATAGATCAGAGAAACATCATTTGCATAATATAAGTATCTATGCTATTGATCATACATTACATGCAAAAGTAGCTTAAAGCATCATTTAAGATTATCCCATGTCACGACCAAATTTAATAAAAATAATTGCATTCCGTTAGTTTTGCATTTAAATTACTTTGACTTAAAATCAGAAAATGTCTATCCACAATGTCCGAGACACTTTGTAAAATTAAATGAAAACTGCAGTTAAAATGTCAATAGTTCGTGCATATCAAATGCAGGCAATAATACATACCAACACACAACCATGACTTCTAAATGACCCTTACAAACTACGAATATAATGACAATTTTACAATGAGCATGTTTGAATAACTATTGTCCAAACCAAACAAATACTGATGTTGTGTTTGGTAAACGCTTAATAAAATTATGTATTTCACCTCTTCATAGCACTATATAATATTAAACATACAGCAATATTAATTATTTGCAAGTTTAACAGTTATAATGTTAATACATATAGGCGGGTAATTAAATTGTATGTTTATCATATAAGTATGACTATAGAAAAGTATTTAAAGTACTTGCTGTATTTTAGATATGCACATTTTTTGACCCAAGACTTTATAGCAGCTGCTTGGATTAATGAAACAATATCATTCACATGTCATTTATACATGATGCTATCAAACAGAACAGAACAATTACTTTTAAAACAAATTAATATCGTTGTACAGGTAACCTTAACATTTTTCATGAATAAATCTGTATCTCTAACGATAAAATACTATGTAAAATTCATACATTTATATTGTTTTACGTACGTACATGGATATTACAAATGGCTATACTGAACGAATTAATGACTTACTTTAAAACAGGTTATGAAAATAACTAAGCATAAATAAATATATTCCAATCGCTAAATGTCGGGCGTTTGTTTTTTTGTTGTTTTTTTTTCAGTCTACTTTGCAAAAACTATAACATGTGTTAAATGCATTATAATCAACTTGCTCTGAAAGAACTGAAAATGATGACTTTAATGACACGAATGTCAACGTTGAAGAAGTCTATATATCCTCGGGTTATGAACTGTATGGCGAAAAGGAAAACGGATCAACATTCTGCAATTTGAGTGTTAATTAATGCCGATGGATATCTGTTTTAAATCATCTTTGCTAAGATGTTTTATAAATTTGTTAACGTTTCATTCGACAACATTTCAATTCAATGCAAGTTATGTCTGGTCGGGAAATTGCTCATCAATCAGTCTACGTAATCATCCGACAGCATACTCATTTATTGTTCTCAATCATTAACAGAAAATATTTTTTTGCATTAAGATTAGACTGAACGTGAGGACAATCCAATATCAAGGAAATAACTTGATTTTTTATTTTAGTTTATCAAACCAAAAGATATTGCTAACTTAAAAACGCAGAGGTGATTCGCTAATATCAAAACTACTTAAATAATCTTTGGTAACAATAATTGAAAAATATTCTGCAGTTACCTTTCTTTTTTAAAATATTTGAATTTTCAGGATATAACAGTATTATTTTTACACAGTTAAAAACATTTAAGATATTGTAATAACATGTAAACATTTGAACAATGTATTGGGTAGGCAACGTTTGGTACCAGTCATTATTTGTCAGTACACATTTCGTCGGAATACAATGGTTTCCATTTCTGAATATGAGCCAGAGAATTTAATTGGGTTACAAGATATGACATTTCTATGGCTTTCAAGCTAATGTAATAATGCAAAAGTAATATAAATTTCTATGCATGTCTATATCCAATAAGGATGTGTCTTAATTCAGTCGGCATAACATAATGTCAATTGAACAAAAGCGAGCCTTTCAGCAGTTTGTACACAATGTACATGATAATAACCGTCTGGTACTGATTGGCACTTCCTAGACTATACAACAGTTTTTGCAAGAGCATGGAGCGATAAGATATATGCACACACATTCTTTTAAATCTAGTTCAACTGTCAATACAAACACGTCGTATAACATCTGAAAATGTGTTTATTAATGCATAAATTTCGTTTTTGAAAATAAAACACAATTTATAAATAAAACAAGTCAAAAATGATTGTATAGCTTGACTAATTTCGTAAATAACGCAGCATAAACAGTTTAATTGGCATTTAAATAGCTGTTTATTAAATAAAATCTACTGCCGAATTGCACAATATCACATTTTGACCTTCCTAGAAGACACCAAAAAATAATTAAAGACTGATCGTTGTATTTCATTTACATTATTTCGCGCATGACACTGACGTTTCTCAATGACTAGTAGAACGTTTGACGCTTGTTAATGGAATATTATTATTCAAAGAAGGACATGATAAATTGGTCTGTAGTTGGCATTCTTACGAACTGAGTAAGTTAGGTGTGACTAGGTTAGGAAAGATTGATTTTTTTATTTAGAAATATAAAACTTACCATCAAATAAATCGTCCTCTAATACTCATAGTATAAAAAACATTTTTTTTCAATTGTTAATATATTTGCTTTTTCTTAAATATTTGAACATTTTCTCAAGGTTGGTTTGCTTGAAATATGTTGGCTCATCTAGAGGTATACATCTTTAAGATGTAGCCAAATGTATATATTGTGGCATTTTATGTGTTTTTCTAAAACATATTTTTGTTTTAAATTGATTTCTTCAAAAACAGTTACAAATAATGTAAGGGCCACATAGACTTGCTTTAATTCTCAATAAAGTTTGTTTTCAACATAGCAAAAACATATTTTTATGGTTTGTTGTTAGAACGATAACTATATAGGATGCTTAATTTTTCTGCTGCAATTGAAGCAACACACAAATAGAAACACTAGTCAATACAACATCACTTATACTTAGAATTTATAGATTTTCATTGTTTTCAGATAATATCATTTCAACTTTTAAATCCTATTGGTATTTTTAGAAATGTTTATTAAACCAATAATATAACATTTGATATTATAAACATGATTTTGGTCAATAACGGAAGGTATTATTTATTTATTTATTTATTTATTTATTTATTTACTTATTTATAAAAGTCTTACCTATATACATGGTTCAATATAAAACAACATGAAAACATATCATAAGAACATGAATATAGCCATTTTATACAGAATTACAGGAGACTACAAATGTATATAGGACATAAATATATATATAGCATTTTAAAATAATTACAATTTACATGATAGAACTAAGAAACAGATGCTCTAATCGCATGTAAAACAAAAGTAAAAATAAAACAGTACGACTTTGTAGTTAAAAAGGAGCACTTATGTCATTAAAAAAATAAAAGTAATAATTAAAAAAGTGAAATGATAACCATCTACTATAATATTATTTACAAGGATAAGATTTACGTCTATTTAGAATATCGAGACAGGTTTTGGCACATATTCTAATTAAGGAAGTATTTGTAAAAGGAAACACAAGTTTATCATTATCTGACTTGTTATAAAATTCTGGATCGACGGCTGCCGCCTTATGAAATTAGTTTCGTCTGTAATCATTATAAAAAGAACACTGTAAGATAACAGTTTGTTGTACCATAGAAAATTATGATATTTTCTAGTGTCATATGAGACAACAAACTATTAGACACTTTTATTTGGATGTTGTTTGTGAGTGTTGGATACATGATGCTACATTATATAATTAACTATAAACATAATTCATATTGTTTAAACTTTTACGGCCAATTATACCCAAAGGTGCCCGGCACAGTGTTTGGATAGTGTAAAAAATTATTGAAGAAGAAAATATAAAGTTTATATATAATATATAGACAAGGGGTTGAACTCGCCAAATAGGCAGAATGCCACTAGTCCAGTTTAAGTCCAAATTGTAAAGTCATTTTTACGTAATAAAATTATATTCAGTTTTATATTAATTAGCAGCTAAATGATATCACTAGACGTTGACAATAGTATTATTGTTCCCACTTAAACCGTTTTTGAACAACAAATCAATATTTCGGATGGAACATCGTATTTTGGCTAGGTCGACAACAACCGTGCAACCTGTCAGCACTCGATTTTCTACGTGTAAAGGCGCAATTCTTAACCATGTCATTGTACCAACCCGCATTCTGCCGATTTGAAGAATTCTTCAACCCCTTGTCTATATATTAAATATAAATCATATTTATTTCTAAAATTACTTTTTACACTTTCCCAACACCGTGCCGGGTCCCTATGATTATACCCACGAAAATGCATTTTAATTTCTCTTTTCTTCTTTCTTTACATTGTGCTACTTGTATGACAAATTATTTTACATTAACTTCTACCTATTTCAACAAGCATCTAGAATAGTTTAAGTACATTACTTAAACATTATAAAAATTTCATTTGCCTTTTCTCAAGAAATAAAAATTAATTTGTTTCTCAGGAATAATGTGCCTTTAAGAGCTTTATTTCCAACGATTCGTTCAATGCACACTTTTATATATATTTAAATGTATGTTTACATGTTTATACCCAAGAATGGGATATATTTGCAAAATCATTTTATAACTGTATAAAATGCATTTGTCTGGAAAACTTCTTTGACGAATTTCACCAGGCTTCCTGCTTCATTGCTTCTTTATTCAGGTAATTAATAATCAGCACTTAAAAAATTGATTCAAAGAGACTAGACAAATATGCAATAGGGACATGAATTAATTGCATATTTACAGTGACATTTTAAAAGACGTTTTTTGCTGACTGGATGGCTGAAAGGCTACTCATTCACGGTTGATCTCATTTACTTGATATTTCCTGCTATATGATGCTGTTAAGATGACAAGGGCAAATATCACATGAAGTCAGAAATGCATTAAATGAGTACTAGATATAACTCTAAACGGGCTTGTTCAATCATGTTTGCAATGGAACCTTTTTAACTGTATCGCCGTTTAGATATCAAATCGTAAAGTTGCATTTAAACACAATGGCTTTTTTTATCTTAGTCCCCTTAAGAACATAAAGTGTTAACATATCAAAATGATGTCGAAAGGTCAGACAAAATAATTTGCATAAAATAAAGATGCGACACAGTCGCTTAAAGCATCATTTCAGATTATTCCTCTGCATGACCAAATGGAATAAATATAATCGCATGCAGTCAGTTTTGCATTTAAATGGCCTTTCTAGGAATTCAAGTCACATAAGAATTCTAAGTCAAAATGTCCAAGACACTTTGCAATATATGGAAACAATATATCAAATTTCGTATTCAGCAATGTGATTATCCAGCGTACACAACAAGTTATACCTACACACTTTCCTGGTAACAAACTAAAAGGCCAGCGTTTATCTCCGTAATTTACGTAAATTCACAACTTCTTAACGTTCTGCATAAACGTTTGCGGTGTTTTGTTAAGACTCAATAAAATTATATATTTCTCCACTTTATATTAGTGCAAAATATATAACAACGACAAACAATATATATTTGCATGAATGGCAGTAATTAAATATTAAATACTGTTTTCAATATAATGTACAGACTTACAGACGGATAGTTAAATTTTATGTACGAAATATTTATATCACTGAAAGTATGACTGTAGAAATATATGTAGGCCTTTTCACGTACATTTTATGACAATAGCTAATTAAACAATCAAGCTGTGATTAATAAACCAATATTTCAAATGCAATTGTGATTTGACGCTATAAAACAGAACATAACAAATACTTTGTTAAACAACTTTCTATGCTGTGAAAATATCCAGGAAAGAATATTTTACATACAACAATTTTCTATGGATAATTTTTTATGTACCTTTGACGATAAAATGATATATGAAATTCATAAACTTATGTTGCTTTACGTTCGTGCATTAATATTGCAAATGCTTATGCTATACGAATAAAAAAAACGTCAATAACACAGGGTACCAAGTTAATTAACACTTACCAATCACTTATTTCCAGGCCTTTAGTTTTATAATGTTTTGCATTCTACTTTGGGAACATTCGTTTAATAAACAATAAATAACTTGCTCAAGAAGCTAAAGCACATTTATTTTATGAGTTTGATTACTCAAATACTTAAATCGATGGAGATGGTGTATATTATCGGGTTATTCAATATGATTTTTATGGTATCAACATTCTGGAACTGGTGTGTTAATTACACGTTTACCCAGCTTTGTGGAGATGTTTTATATGCAATGTAGTTATCAACGTTTCATTTCGAAATCATATCAATCCCATGCAAGTTATGTCTGATCAGGAAATTGCTTATCAATCAATCTACGTAATCATCCAACAACATTCTCATTTATTGTCTGGAGTCATTAGCAATAATTCTTTTTGCACTAAAACTAGACAGAACGTTAGAACGATACTTTGCAATGAGGTATCGTGATATGTTTCAGTTTATCTAGCAAAAAGATATTTCCAAGAACGTTAAGTTAGTTCCTGATCTCAAATGTCTTCAAAATATCCTACTTGGATATTTCGGAAAAAAAAGAGAAGAACAAAAATACTTTAAACATTAATACGGAAGTTATTTATATACAGTAATTTTCTGCAATTAGATAAATTAAATATTTTTCATTTTCAGGATATAAATGTTACATCAATAACACAATGAAGCACGTTAAGAATATTGTAATAACATCAAAAAATTGTAGAAAATACTACGTAGGCCAGGGATGATATCAATCATTCTTTTTCTGTCAGGAATCGTTTTGTTGGAACACAATGTCCCTTTTTGGATCAAAATTAATTTATAAAATTATTCGTGTTACGAGATATGACATGTCTGTGGCTTTCTAGCTTATGTAATAATGCAAAAGTAATACGTCTTTCCTTTCATGACTATATCTAATTAGGATCTATCCTATTTCAGACTGCTCTACATAATGTCAATTCAACAAAAGCAAGACTCCAGACAGTCTGTTTATGATTATAACCGTCTGGTCCTGATTTGCACTAACAAATCATTTACTAGTAGATTATTTTGCGCATGACACCGATGTTTCTCAAATGATTAGTAGATGAACGTTTGACCCTGATTAATTGAACATTATAATTCAAAGGATGACAGGATTAATTGGACGGTAATAGGATTTTTACAAACTTCCTGAGTTCGAAAACGAATTTAGAATAGATTTGTAGTGTTTACATTGATAAATAAAACTTACCTTCATCTCTTCGAAAATATCACTATTGTTCTGAGAAGAGTTTATTCTTATTTTCAAATATGAATACCATGTTGGCAGGTACAAAGTCCTTGAGTATGACGAGTATGATCAAGTAGGTAAAAACTTATTTATATTTTCACTTTAAATGACCTGCATTTTGATAGATTCCAGATGTATATAAATGAATATTTTGTACTTTGTTTTGAAAAACAAATGATTGAAACTAAAAAACGGCGTCATAGGGTAATATTTTAATTGTATATACTTTTTTTGGTAAATTATCTATTGTGAACATTTGGAATAAAAAATAGCACACAACATATAACACGTCCTGGAAAATAGATTTTAGACATGAACACAAAATCAAATTATACTTTCATATATCAAATCAAACTATTTGGATTGTATCTATAATAATTTAACATGCTTGTCTTTTCTTTCACATTTAGTGTTTAATGTGAATTTCAATTTACAGGCTTATTAGCACCAGTCTTATAAAATCCAATGAATTAGTACCATGTTTTTAAGGTTCCTCGTGGAACAGAAGTGTTTTCGGTTTCGTCTGTTTAGAATAAAATATGTTAATCAATGTAATAGGATTATGCCGTATACTAAAATTACTATATTTCCTGGCTCTAAGTATAATGTCAGATTTGATTGTGTTTTTGTTTTGAAACAAAATGCTGCTTTATCCTTTTTATTTATATTTAGCAATCACAAGGCGGTAAACTTAAAAGGACAATTATGACACACTGTATCACATAATATTGAAAAATAAGTAAGGAACGAATCATTTCTTCTACAGACAGTCCATATTTATTCAATGGTTACTTTGTTGCAATGTTACATCATGTTACATAACATGTTGTTATAACACCTTGCTACGTAGACTATCAATATTTACGACTACATTTGTATATCATTAACATGATTTGTTGCTGGAATGAATTTGAATATAGACTGACGTGCATAGATCATTTTCAATATAATGATAATAATAAAAAGGTAAATAAGCATATTTTAGGGTTTATCTTGGTATCGTGAATATATGCAAGACAATTTATACTGTATCTATGAAGCAAATCATATGTTATTTATGTGATAAACGGATTTTTTTTATTGCGCTGTTTTTCTTCTAGTAAAATTTTTAGTAAATATGTAAATATATGTGTTTTTATGGGTTTCTTTCTTTTAAATAAATAATATCGCTGAAGACATAGAATATTTAACTCTTACTAATGCTTCCCATTTTCTCAAAGTGTAACCATTTATTACAATCATACTTGCACTTGAGGGACACTATCATAGGATGTACGGATATATTAATAATAGTTTACCTTTTTCGTTTTCAATATTTAAAATAAGCACTTAAGTGTTAACTTGTGCTTGTTTTATATTTGTTTATATTGTTTTGTATATTTTTTTCTTTTCTCTTTTTTGTAATGCCATAACCTGCAATCACGCTCTTGTTATTCATGACACCAACACTTATCAATCTTTTAATAGTAAATAACTGAAAAAGACAAAGACCGAACTATTTGAATCTTTATGACGTGTTGTGAAAGATGATCCGTATTTTATATACATACATTTTGGAGTCAAAGAGAAAGAAGTCATTAGATCATCATGCCACAGTTACCATTTAACTTAACTGACATTCTTTTATGATTTCCCTTTACTCATAGGAGCTGAATCACACTATTCTTAGACATTAGGATCCTATATATGTCATCCGTCTTAAATACCAATGTTAAAAAAACAAGGAAATTGGAATAGTTTTAGTAAGTTTCACATAGAAAGCTTAACTATCTAATCACATTTGACGAACAAAATTAAAATAAAGACCAGTCTTTAATTCCCATATGAATACATGAAGCGTGTGAATGTGCTGTTGTGAAAGGCAAACTATCAATCAAAACCTTTCGTAATTATATAGCATATATTAAGAGAAAAAGAGGGCAATAATGGCTCTTACTTGCTCACCAGAGAGTGGTTTTATACATACAATATTTGATTTTCAGAATAATCTTAACAATCAAAAGATTAATCAAAATCAGGCAACGGGTTGAGGAGATTAAATTTAACTTTTATTTGTAAACCAAGCATGCAAACAGCCGTCATTTTTTCTGTAAACTGTAATGATTGAAACTTTTCGTTTGTAGCAGACCAGCTATTAATCATTTGTGTATTGTTTCGTCTAAATATGAAACATTTTTAAATGTTAGAAAATCTAAATTCTGTTATTAGTTCAGGCAGCCATCTAATTCAACAGACAACAACTATTTAATCAACTTCAAATATGGATTTTATATCGACAACTCCTGTAAAGTGTTCAATGACATCTACCCTGTTATCGAGAACGAGATTGCGTTTATTTTTATTGTCATTTTAAAACACATATACGAAGCAAGGCGGACGACGGATGCCGGCCGGACACAGTGTCATCACAAAAGATCAAAATGAGCACGTTGGGCTCTGGTTAGCTAAAATGTTTACTGATTTAAGAACTCTTGTTT
>NW_026853211.1:0-93755 GCF_026571515.1 Ruditapes philippinarum
AAAAATTTTGAAACATCCCTGTTACCAAAATATAACATTTTAAAAGCAAAATTCTTAAAGAGGAGATAACTCTTGAATTAAAGATGCAATTTCATAAAAAATTTTCAGCTCTTTGTTGTTATATTTGCCATGTTTTAAGCCTATTTTGTTGCCAAGGCAACTGATATTTTATCAAAATAGGAAGAACGGATAAGACATGCATAATCTCAAGACTGCTATCTACCCATATGTCAAGTTTCATAAAAATATTTCCAGTACTTTTTGAGTTATAACTGGATTCAGTTTATGTGTAAAATTTGCCATATTTTCAGTCTATGTGTTGCCATAGCAACCAGAATTTTCAACATAGGAAGAAAAGAAAAAGACATGCATAATCTCAAGACTGCCATCTACCCATATGTCAAGTTTCATAAAAATATTTTCAGTACTTTTTGCGTTATCACTGGATCCAGTTTATGTGTAAAATTTGCCATATTTTCAGCCTATTTGTTGCCATAGCAACCAGAATTTTCAACATAGGAAGAAAAGAAAAAGACGTGCATAATCTCCATACTGCCATCTATCCATATACCAAGTTTCATAAAAATATTTTCAGTACTTTTCAAGTTATCCCTGGATCCAGTTTATGTGTAAAATTTTCCATATTTTCAGCCTATTTGTTGCCATAGCAACCAGAATTTCAACATAGGAAGAAAAGAAAAAGACGTGCATAATCTCCATACTGCCATCTATCCATATACCAAGTTTCATAAAAATATTTTCAGTACTTTCCAAGTTATCCCTGGATCCAGTTTATGTGTAAAATTTTCCATATTTTCAGCCTATTTGTTGCCATAGCAACCAGAATTTTCAACATAGGAAGAAAAGAAAAAGACGTGCATAATCTCCATACTGCCATCTATCCATATACCAAGTTTCATAAAAATATTTTCAGTACTTTTCAAGTTATCCCTGGATCCAGTTTATGTGTAAAATTTTCCATATTTTCAGCCTATTTGTTGCCATAGCAACAAGAATTTTCAACATAGGAAGAAAAGAAAAACACGTGCATAATCTCCATACTGCCATCTATCCATATACCAAGTTTCATAAAAATATTTTCAGTACTTTCCAAGTTATCCCTGGATCCAGTTTATGTGTAAAATTTGCTATATTTTCAGCCTATTTGTTGCCATAGCAACCAGAATTTTCAACATAGGAAGAAAAGAAAAAGACGTGCATAATCTCCATACTGCCATCTATCCATATACCAGGTTTCATAAAAATATTTTCAGTACTTTTCAAGTTATCGCGGGATCCAGTTTTGTGGACGGACGGACTGACGGACTGACAGACGGACAGACGGACGGACGGACAGACGGACGGACGGACAGACGGACGGAGGGTAAACCTAAAGTCCCCTCCGGTAAACCGGTAGGGGACTAAAAAGCAGACGATGATCACAATGAATCCCCTAGGAAACAGAAAAAAGGGGAAAATGAAAACGGCTCCAGTGGAAAACAAGCGCCAACTAACGTGACTAGCGCCTGTTCCAGTCAAATGATAGCAGATACGGAAAATGAGTCAGATATTGACGATTTTTTAAGGGAGGAAAAAGACGAAGAATCAGACAATGAAGCTGGAACATTTCTAGAAGATTTAGACGATTTTTTCTCTCTGCAGCAAATTACAGGAGAGGAAGTTAGTGACCATCTAGCAAGTATCACTAACAAAGCTCTTCGAGTTTCCGACAAAAAAGATGCAGAAAAAATCAAAGAATTCAGGGAAAAGTACAAACGACCCAAAAATGTAGAAAATCTTCAAGTTCCTACAGTAGAGGAGGTCGTCTGGAGACAACTTCAGCCGAATACAAAACAGGCAGACTTTCTTCTACAAAAAGTAACTGGAAATTATGGGCTAGCGTTAACACCAATTCTCAGAGCACTGGACCTTTTGAAAACAAAGGGTAGCCAGGAGGACATAACAAATTGTCTGATGGACACTTTCAAAATACTGTGTCTTACGTTTAAGGCAACAAATACCTCTCGAGGAGAACGCATTCGCCGAGATATTCAGCCACAGTTTAAGGCTATATGTGATATTGAGCCTTCAGCGACACAACTCTTTGGTGACAATCTCCAGGAAACATTAAAGAAACTCAAGACGACAAAGGTAAAACTTGGAAACCTTTCGCACACAACAAGCAGGCCTTTTTTATCGAAACGGGGGGCTCGAAGATGGGTTATCGTCCTTACAATCATCAGAACCAAAGGAGTGCCCCCCACCGCAATGCCTTCCAAAACAAACGAGTGGACCATCAGAAGAAAAGATTTGGGCCACAAAAGAACAACCGGAAGTAAAAAACGTAGGTACAGGAAGGGACACACTAACTTTACAGTTAACAAACACTCCAAATAATTTTATAGCGGGGAAGACAAAACAACATAGCAAAAACTGGTATAAAGTCACTCATGACAAATGGATATTAGACACTATCCATGGGTATAAAATAGAACTTGCAAATGATCCAATACAAAATTTTATTCCAAAACCTCTCACATTTTCTTCAGAAGAACAGTTAAAAATAAACAATGAAATTGACAGGTTCATCAAATGCAAAATTATTGAACCTGTAGATAAATCAGAAGAAAATGAATATATCTCCAACATTTTTATAAGACCTAAAAAAGATGGTAAAGTAAGAGTTATTCTTAATCTGAAAACATTCAATGAAAACCACATGACTAATATTCATTTTAAAATGGAAACATTACAATCCGCTATAAATAACATGCGCAAGAATTGTTTCTTTGGATCGGTTGACATTTCTGAAGCATTTTACTCAGTTCCAATTCATAAGGCAGACCGTAAATATTTTAGATTCTGGCACAATAACCAAAAATATCAATTCAAAGTCTTAGTAATGGGGCTAACCACATCTCCAAGAGTATTTACAAAAATCATGAAGCCCGTTTTCGCACACTTGCGAGCATTAGGTCACATAAGCACTGCATATATAGATGACTCGTGTCTACAAGGCAGTTCTTATCATTCATGTCTAAATAATATTAAGGATACAGTCAAACTCATGGATTCCCTAGGGTTGACAGTACACCCTGAAAAATCAATATTGACACCATGCCAACAAATCGTTTTCTTGGGGTTTGTTCTCTGCTCAGTCACAATGACTGTAAGGCTTACCCCTGAAAAGGTAACCGAAACAATACACCTTTGTCAAAGTTTATTGGCGAAAGCACGAGTTACTATTCGGGACTTTGCCCAGCTTATAGGGAAACTAGTGGCAGCTGAACCTGGGGTTGAATATGCCCCATTATTCTATAAACCACTAGAACAGGTCAAAGATAATATGCTAAAAATACACAAAGGTAACTATAATAGTTTTATGAACATTCCCAAAGTAATACATGCAGACATTGAGTGGTGGATAATAAACCTACCACTAAGTTTCAGACAAATCTCAAATGGGACCCCTTCCATAACTCTATTCTCAGATGCATCGGGAAAAGGCTGGGGGGCACATAATCAAAATGATGGCAGAAAGGCTGGAGGGATGTGGTCTCCCAAAGAAAAAACATTACATATAAATATTCTAGAACTCAAAGCTTGTCAGTTAACTTTACAGTCTTTCTGCCAATCCATTTATGGGCAGTATGTTAAGATCTTTATGGACAACACAACCAGTTGCGCCTATATCAATAAATTTGGGGGGAAGAAAACGGAACTCAATACCCTAGCTAGGGAAATTTGGTTCTGGTGCTTAGACAGGAAAATCCACCTCAAAGCTGCCCATATCCCGGGAAAAAATAATGTTGAGGCTGACAAGGAATCGCGGGTTTGTAATGAAGACTTAGAATGGTCACTATACTCAAATGTTTTCACGAAGATTACAAAGATTTACCCAGGGTTGTCTGTTGACTTGTTTGCTTCAAGGTTAAACTACAAATTACCGAGATTTGTCTCCCGCCGTCCAGAACCAAATGCAATTGCAATTGATGCATTTTCGTTAACATGGACTGATGAATTTTATTATATGTTCCCCCCTTTCAGCCTTCTACCACGTATACTGCAAAAGATAGACGAAGACAAAACAGAGGCTGTCATAGTGGCTCCAATCTGGCCAACACAAACATGGTGGCCCAGTCTACTTCAACTACTACAGGGGACATGTTACAACCTGCCAAATCCACAAAAGTGTCTATATTTACCACACAAACCAGAAAGGAAACATCCACTGAAAAAGATGAAACTTGGGCTTTTTCGAGTATCCGGTCAGTCCTCAAAGAAAGGGGAATACCCAAAGAAGCCCAAGACATTATTCTCAAGTCATGGCGAAATAGCACAAAACGACAATACAGCACCTATATATCAAAATGGATACAATTTTGTGGGAGTGAAATTAACCCCTTTAAGCCTTCCATAAATGAAGTCCTTCAATATCTGTCAAACTTGTTTCATACCGGACTTCAATACAGATCACTTGGTGTTGCACGATCTGCACTAAGTTCATTTTTACGAATTTGTGGTGATATCGATATTACAAAATTTGAAGAAATTACCCGTTTCATGAAAGGTGCTTTCAATGAGCGGCCTGCATTGGCAAAATATACTACTACATGGGATACGAAAACAGTACTAAACTTCCTTCAAACTTTGGACAATACCAATATAACATTGTTACAACTTTCGTGCAAATTATGTATGCTTTACCTTTTATGTACAGCTCAGAGATGCCAATCGCTTCATCTTATTGAATTAGATGATATAAATATTTCAAATGACATTATTTTCATACATCAAAATCATCTTCTAAAACAGTCAAGACCTGGATATCATCAAGAAACGATATCATTAAAACCATATAAAAGTAATAAAAATCTGTGCATAGTTAACACTTTAAAACAATACCTTAAAAGAACTGAAAACTTGCGTAATGGGAAAGAACTGTTAATAAGTACAATAAAACCATTTAAAGCTGTTTCTAAAAGTACAGTGGCCAGATGGATCAAGCTGACCATGTCAAATGCAGGCATCGATAAAAGTTTTGGTCCACACAGCACAAGAGCAGCATCAACATCAAAAGCAAGTTTGCATGGGATTCCCTTACAAACAATTATAAAGACAGCTGGATGGACTAATGCCAAAACATTTGAAAAATATTACAAAAAACCTTTACCAGACCAAAAAAGTATCCAAGATGCGGTCATGAAACTTTAAAATTCAACAACTAAACTGACACTGTCGACAAGTGAGATATTCAATTATTGGAAATACTTTGAAACAATTTCATAATGACTGTGATACTCTCATAAGATAAATTAATATGCCATAATTAACACTGGATAACATTATACTGTATAACATAGCTTTATGTCATTATAATACAATACTCAACTGAATAACCTGGTCTCTTTGATATATCCCTTTAATTACGAAGAAACATCTCTAAAATCTCTGTGGGGCCCATTAAGGAGTTATGCAGGAGATGAAATTGGAAAATTAAACGAGACTTACCTAGTAAGGTGAAGTTTAGTTGAAATTTCATCGACTGCAAACTCCTTAAGGGCTCACACACCCGCCCACCCACTTCCTATATTATGTTCCTTCATAATTACACATTGGACATGGTACTAGGCATTAGTACCATGTCCTCTCTCTAAAGACTGATAAGCCTTGCTACTAGCTGCGTCTTCTCTCTGTGTGAGCCCTTAAGGAGTTTGCAGTCGATGAAATTTCAACTAAACTTCACCTTACTAGGTAAGTCTCGTTTAATTTTCCAATTATAACCAAAAGGTTTAAGTGTTTTTCTTCAGATATTTATATACACTTTAGAAAAACATACAAGTACACTGACTATAGGTTTGTATATGTCTTGTGTCTATTGTATTCAAACTCTTGACAAGTTTTTGTATCATTTATAGCGAAACAGAATAAAGTTTATATATACAGTTAAAATCCTTCAATACATAATTTACTACGACAACATAATTTGTCATCTTAGTGCAATAACTGATAAACTCCTATTGAATTTAAGAAGAACTTATTACGTTATAGTGATACAGAATAAAGTTTATAATATATACAGTAAAAAATTTCAATACAGAATTTATTAAGACATGTTTTTTAAAGAATATTGTATGTAAATTAATGTACAATCAAAATAAATCACCAGATTCTTAAAAGATATCTGAAGAGTTATAGCCATATAATTATTTTATATACCTAGTATATAATTTTCTCTTGAAATTATAGCAAAAAATAATAAATAACAGGGGAAATAATCAAATTAAATTTTATAACAACAGGAAGAGGAAGTGAGTTATTTCCCTTCCATATTTTCATTTAAAACCAAAAGAGGAATTTCCAGCTTTGTCAAACAGAAAGTCAACACAATTTTTTTTTTCAATTATTTTCAAGACAAAGTCATACTGATACTGTCAAATACAACTTTAAAAGTAAGTTCAAAATTATCTTTAAACACACAATTTCACATTTGAGTAAATACTTTATTTAAGAAATTATTGGATGCAATATCAATATTATATTATCAATTTAGTTTCTGTTTGATTCAAGAATCTTCAAAGTCAAGTTACAATTTAATATAATGTTAATTTTCAAAAACATAAAACACTGAAAATTGATCAAACTTATAAACCGATATATTGATGTATCAAAGCCTTAAATAATTATCATAAATGTAGCATTGGAAAGCTTACAATATTGAAAGGGACATAATTACATTTACTATTAGTAAAGCATTAAAAGTGAGTTATATATCTTTTATAATTGTTTTTCTTTTCTTTTCTTTTTGGAAAAAAATAACGTTTTTTTATGAATTTATAGTAGTAAAGTTTTAAGTCAAAACATAGTGGAAGAAAATCCACCATTACAGAAACCTTTCGCAAAAATTTGCATCAATAAAATTTAAAAAATAAATATTCAAATATTTAAGTTTGGAGAATATCAAAAAAAAATACATGTAGATAAAAGGAACAAATCTTTACAATACCATTTTTTCATTATTATTATTATTATTATTATTATTATTATTATTATTAATTGATATCTACCTAAAATTTTCACAATATCAATACTTATTTTTCCACACAGGGCAGATAACAAACAAGTAAAAGTATGTGAAAAAATAAATTTAATGAGTGACTACAACAATTTTTCCTTTTATTTATTATATATTACAGAATGTTTCAAGAACATGACTACAGAGAAAACCTATCATTGATGTTATCAGAGGTTTTAGATGACATTGGTGTCAATGAAAGAATGGTAATGAGAAGAAGAAGATGTCTCATGCTGGAGGAGACTATGATGAATATCACTCACAAGTTAGCTGATACAAACTTGACTGTATATTATCTAGGTAGTCAGAGGGAAGGTACAACTACTATAGGACTTCATTCAGATATGGATATACTTCACTGTATTCATGAGTACAATATAATACAAGACTGGTCAGAGTGGGAACATGGCAAGGAAAACTATCTCATGATACAGGATGAGAACACTACACCTGGTTATTGTTTCTTACAACTGCTCCGACATGATATACCTCTCCCTGTTACAGTCATTCCTAATGAACACTATATAAATGATAGAAGTGGAAGAATATTGTTAAAAAACACATTATATAATGGTGTCATTCAGGATGCTGTAGATCATGGACCATCAAATGCTAGACAAGGACAGGATGGATTCTGTGATATAGACACTGTGCCAGCTTTTCCTTGTAAATCATGGCCTCAATCAGCATCAGGTTGGTTAGATAGACAAGGTATAGGTAGATGGCCAACACTAGACATGAGAAGATATGCAGCCAGTACTAGGTGTTTTGTTGTTGCAACTGGAAGTAAGGTCAGTGAATATCCTGAACTGGAATGGAGAATATCTACATCATTGGCAGAAAGGTGCCTTATACTTAATCTAAATATAACACAAATAAGGTGCTATGTATTATTGAAAATGATTCTTAAATCCTTCCTTAATCCTCAAGGGGAAATCAACATATCAAGCTTCATGTGTAAAACAGTTCTATTACACTGTATAGAAAACACAGAGTCAAGTATATGGAAAGAGAACAATTTATTTATATGCTTAACATACTGCTTATTAGAATTACATAGCTGTGTACAGAATGACCATTGTTCACATTTCATTATCCGAGAAAACAATTTGATGGCAGGGCAATTTACAGCTGAAAAAAAACATGAACTTTCAAAAAATATAAGTGATTTTTTACAGAATGACAGACAAATGTTACTTAGAATTGATATTGATGATCTTGGCTATAGATTGCAAGTTAAACTGAACATGGTACCACACGGAGCATATTATTATCAATCTTCTCTTGCAATACATGAATTTTATATGTACTTTGAATATTTAGGCACAGCATTCTCTGTAAAGGGGGCTCAAAAGCTTCTTTTAAGACATTTACACACAAAAAACATTAGAACGATGAAGCATTGTATAGGTAAACTAATTACTTTCAATGTTAATGGTAATAGATTAGAACAGGCTGCATTCAAGTTTCTAGCACCTTTTCTTTTTACCACATATGGATCTATCCTGGCATCATCTAGTATTAGTGAAAATAATCAAGTGTCACCTCAAGCATTGGTTTGGTTATCAGCTGGTTTAAACTCAGATATCTCATCTAGCAGACTTAAATTGGCTTCAGTGTTCTACTGTACAGGAGATATGGAGAAAGCTGAACTAATTCTGAGACACACTGAACAACAATATTACTCTTATCCTGTTTTTACTATCTGTAGATGCCGGGATATGCCTCCACCAGCAGTAACAACAGAAATCATGAGAATATGTGGTGAACAAAGTGAGGACTGTATTAAACATATAACAGCATTTTGTGTCACATTCATACAGAAAGAGATCAACTGTATTCCTCATGAACTACAATATGAAATGTTCAGATCTACACAAGATTACATGATACACAGAATTCGGTATAGAGACTTTTGGATGGACTGGGCTGTAGTTGATTCTCTACCTTTCCTGTACTTCCTACAATATAAGATCTACAGTCATCTTCAAAGACATCAAGATCAACAACAAGCACTTAGTAAACTTATAAGAACCATAGTAACTGATAAAAACCTTGGACATAGAGAAACAGCTCTCAACATCTTAGGACAATGTATGGAACAAGAAAACAGACCTCAACAGGCATTAAATTGCTACCTGCTTTCTCTTCAACTAAGGTCAAGAAACAATGTAGCAAAATTCCATATATGTAAGCTCCTTTCTGGCTTATTGGCTAGCCAATAATAAGGGGTCAAAAAACAGTGACAGTGTTACAAATTAAGTTTTCAATGATCATAATTATACTGTGTGTTTGTATCAAACTGAATCAGATGTTAAAATATATGCCTTTCACCATTCTTTCTGTAACTTGTTAGTTTCAAATAACATAATCAAAGTGGATGTAACAATATTTAACTTCTCACTACACATTGAAGGTCTTTCAGTTATACTTTCATATGAATTAGCAACTAATATGTGACATAATTTTGTATCTATAATCATATACTGTTATAAAATATGTAATAAACAAATAAAACTGTATAGACTTCTATTCAAACCATGACCAAATTCAAACTAAACCAGTGCATTCTTACGACATATCCATATCTTAAATTTGAGTTGAATATGTACAACTGTTGGGGAGATATTGAATAGGAACTGAAAATTTCCTTTTCTTTCAAAGTTAAAGGGGCATAACTCTGCCAAAACTCATCGAACCATGACAAAATTCGAACTTAGCCCATTTCTTTGGCATATCCATATGTCAAATTTGAGTTGAATATGTAATACCCTAGAGGAGATAACAACGGAAACTGAAAAAAATCATCAAACCATGACCAAATTCGAACTTGACCTGCGCATTCCTTTGATGTATCCATATGTCAGGTTGGAGTTGAATGTGTAATACAGTTGTGAAGATAATGAACGGAAATTGAAAATTTCATATAAGTTTCAAAGAAAAAGGGGCATAACTCTGCCAAAAACATCGAACCATGACCAAAATCGAACTTGACCTGTATTTTCTAATGACATATCAATGATGAATGTGTGCAACCGTTACTAAGAAAATGAACAGAAACTGATGATGACAGAATGACGGAACAGGGTAACACTATATGCCCCGGCCATTATATGGCGGGGGCATAAAAATTCTAAGACTTCACCTGAGAAGGTCAATGTTTTTTTATAGAAATAAAGTTTGGTGTGTTTGCTGAGCTAAGAGATGCATAGATTCGAGTTAGATGAATATATTTAGTTGCCTGATACCATCAAGCAAGGATAAACAGTGGCTGTAATTGTAATATCTCAACCAATGTAATAGCAACCCCTAAACCACAACGGGCTCCTATATTTTAACTCAGTAACAGTGGCTGTAATTGTAATGTCTCAACCAATTTAATAGCAACCCCTAAACCACAAGGGGCTCCTATATTTTAACTCAGTAACAGTGGCTGTAATTCTAATGTCTCAACCAATTTAATAGCAACCCCTAAACCACAACGGGCTCCTATATTTTAACTCAGTAACAGTGGCTGTAATTGTAATGTCTCAACCAATTTAATAGCAACCCCTAAACCACAAGGGGCTCCTATATTTTAACTCAGTAACAGTGGCTGTAATTGTAATGTCTCAACCAATTTAATAGCAACCCCTAAACCACAAGGGGCTCCTATATTTTAACTCAGTATAACTTAGTATAAACAGTGGCTGTAATTGTAATGTCTCAACCAATTTAATAGCAACCCCTAAACCACAAGGGGCTCCTATATTTTAACTGAACAAGCTCTTGTGACAATAAAAGGCTTACGCTTCCATTATAGAGCCACTTCAATATTTACACCCATACAGTCTGACCAGACTCAAGACTTTAATACAGTCAGGCACTAAATTTTGACTTTCTATTATTGAAATCATAGAAATAATATATGAGACTTCCAAATTTAAATCTGGGCAAGTATATTCCACTAAATTATTGATGAAAGGGTGAATCTATTAAACATACCTGTGTGTTATGCTGAGATAGAGGAAGAATTCCACTACTCGTTGACTGGGAATATCTCATTCTGGTTCTAGAATTCATTTTAATACGCAATATTTATCTTTTGTAATCTTTTCTGTATTGATATCTTTTATTACATTCTATTTCTATATCTATATTCACAATGTCCTCTCTTCATCCATTGATACTGTTTTCAAACTTTTACTATACCGATATTATTCTTATAATGATATCCATCTTGTCTGTGTTAATATCATTTAAATTTCTAACGACATTAAAGATTTGCCCTGAACCAATACCTGTTTCCATTATCCTAGATATCTCAGCTTATATCTATAAATAATATAATGACAATCCCTTACTAACACCGATATTCAAACCTCAAATTCTTTGATGTCATATTAAATTCATAATCATATATGATTTTGTCATAGATTTCTTTTATTTCATGGATATACAACATAGACATGTCATAATACATGTCAGTTTCACAACTCAAACATTGATTTCTTGTCCCAGCCTGATCCACATTCATCTTTCCTTCTTCAATATCCAAATTTTGATTTTTTTATCCTCTAACACTCTATCACATATAGCTTGATATCAATTTGATATATATTTACATCATACACAGACACAAGTCCCATTTAATATCCTTTTGATATATATTTACATCAAACACAGACACAAGTCCCATTTGATATCCTTTTTGATATATTATTACATCAAACAAAGACAAAAGTCCCATTTAATATCCTAATATCCTTTTGATATATTATAACATCAAACACAGACAAAAGTCCCATTTAATATCCTAATATCCTTTTGATATATAATTACATCATACACAGGCACAAGACTTTATCTTTCTTACCAAATGTCAACATGGTCATGCAGTTTTATTCTCATAAACTTGAACCGGGAAGCATAGGCGCATTACCAGAGGGTCACCGGGACAGTACCGGCATCACCAGAAGCTTGACCGTGGTGAAATCAGCGGTGGTCGTGATGGACCGTGATGAAACTGTGTTTAGTCAGGTCTGTCTCCACCCAGATCAACCCGGAATTCACCAGGTTAGCATCGGCACTTACCGTATATATCCGGTGCTATATCGGGTACTGAACCAGGAATCCACCTGGACTCTGTTTGGAATTTGTAAACGCAATTTATTTAGAAAAACACAACGGAACATCCCGGTTCAGGGGATTAAGACACCATATCTATACCGTCGCCATTACGGGGACAGTGTCAAAGGGGCTTAACACTATCACTCAAAGTGTCACATAATATTCACCAATGGTGTCATATACTGCCAAAGATAGTGTCACATATCATAAGGAATAATATCACATATTTCAACAAAGATTTCAGGTTATTATAATTACAAGGAGTATCAGTATCACTAAAATGTCACATACTATCAATTAAATGTCACATTATATCACTGAAATATCACATAATCACTAAAATGTCACATATTGTTACTAAAATGTCATATAATATCACCAAAATGTCATATGTCACTCAAAAAATCATATAAAATCACCAATATGTCAAATATTATTACTAAATGTCACCTAAATGTAAAATTCTATCAATAAAATGCCAATTTAATGTCACATACAGTCAATAACATGTCATATGTCACTTAAATGTCACACACAATCACTTAATTGTCACATGTCACTTTGTTGTCATATACTATCATCTTAAATGTACATTTATACCAACAAAAGTATAGAATATCATCACATTTTTCCAACAAGATTTGCATATGAGTGTGTAAAATGTCATAAATCATCCCCAACTGTGTCATAAATTATCAGTGTCATAAATGATCTCAAAGTCATAAATGATCACAGTGTCATGAATTATCACAGTGTCATACTTAATCAAAGTATCATAAATAATCACAGTGTCATAAATAATCACAGTGTCATACTTTATCACAGTGTTATAAATTATCACAGTGTCATGAATTATCACAGTGTCATAAATTATCACAGTGTCATACTTTATAACAGTGTCATAAATTATCAGTGTCATAAATTATCACATTGTCATACATTATCACAGTGTCATAAATAATCAGTGTTATAAAGTATCACATTGTCATAAATTATCACAGTATCATAAATTAACAAAATGTCATAAATTATCACTCAAAGTACCACATATTATCACCAATACTGTGATAATGTGATAATTTTCACCAAGAATAGCCTTAGTTATCAACATCATGCAGATATACAAACTTATGTTGAAGACAGAATTCTCCAACAACTTCATTTTCACAAATTTTCATTTACATGTTATTAGAACATGAAAATGTTACTTAAAACTCCTGCAATTTTCTGTGCAATCTATTACTGATAAGCTTTCACAACCATTTTAAATTTCAAAAATATCTTTGATACCCTAATCCTTAAAAATGTGCAAAATTTTCTTTCAAATGTTTGCTTGAGGCTTAAAGTTAAACTTACTTTTTAAAAATATACTGCCTTATATTTCTTATAAAATAGACTAATAGATACTGCATGCATTCTCTCAAAGACATATATATATATTCAGTTACTTACAGCTCTTTCATCAAATATAACTGAGTCAATTGTTCAATTTTATACAGTTCAGGAAATGTCATAAAATCATGACTTATCTTCAAGAATAAAATTTTTTTTCCCCAAAAACTAACATAAAAATTTGTCCTAATAATTACATTTACAACTCTTTCATCAAATAAAACTCAGTTAATTAGTTAAATTCATGACTGTTCAGGAAACAGAGAAAATCATGATTTATAGTTAAGACAAAGTGGATTCTCCTAAAAACTTAAACAAGAATTTGTTCAAAGACATACATTTACTACAATAAATTTATATTTCTTCAATTACACTTTAATCATTTCATTATATGTCTTAAAATATTGAGTCATTATGTTTATTTTATACGGTTTTATATAAAAAAAACGTGTGCCTGAAAAATATATGGCAAAAAAGAAGGCTCAATGTGCATGTTTATACCCAAAAGCTTCAAGCATTTTTCTTCAGATACTTATATATATATTAGAAAAACATACAAGTACACTGACTATAGGTTTGTACATGTCTTGTGTCTATAATGAAATGATTTATTCAAACTCTTGACAAGTTTTTATATCATTTCTAGTTAAACAGAATAAAGTTTATATATACAGTAAAAATCCTTCAATACATAATTTATTAAGTCAATATAATTTGTCATCTTAGTGCAATAACTGATTAACTCCTATTGAATTTAGAAGAACTTATTACGTTACTGCACTAAGGTGACAATATGTAAATTTTTTTAGGAAAAGTACATGCAAATGAAATGTGCATTGAAAATAAATCAATAGATTCTTTACTGGTATATGACTAAATTTTATAGCCATATAAATATTCTGTACACACATATAAGTTTTCTAAAGACAATACTGACATTTATCAACAACCACAAAAATAAACACTAGTTAATGCCCAGGTCTTAAAACCTATAATTATATATCTGATGAAAATATGTCATTTATCTCTAACAGCAAGATTTTACATGCAACATTCCTTTTAAATCATTTGTTGTCTTAATAACATTTTTTTATAAAATACACGGAACTTTATAACTAAGTCTTATAATTTTGTTTAATTTGTCCAATTTTCATGAAGGGAAATAATCCAAATAAATTTTATAACAACAGGAAAAGGAAGTGAATTGTTTCCCTTTATATTCATTCAAAACCAAAAGAGAAAGTAAAACAAGTAAAATTTCCAACTAATAATCTTGTCAAACAGAAAGTAAATACAATTCTTTTATTTATTTTCAAGACACAGTATCAAATACAACACTCAAAGTAAGTTTCAAATTGATCTTTATACATATTAATTTCACATTATTAATAAATCAATAAATACATTATTTAAGAAAGTATAATGGATGGTATATTACTTATTTAGTTTTTGTTCAGGTATCTTCCATGTAAAGTTTCTACTTCAAGTTACAATTTAATGTAATGTTATTTTCAAAAACATAAAACACTGAAAATTATGTTTGATTAAAATATCTCATTCTTAACTATGGTATCTGTCCAGAAACCACTTTTCCTGTCCTTGACCTTGACCCTAGATGATACAAAAGCAATCAAACTGGGGTCCCCACATAAGCTTGCTATACAAATGTCAATAGATATCTCATTCAAAACTAGTTTTTGTCCTGAAAACATGAAGTGGACCAACCCACAGGTGGACAGACGGACTGACAAACTCACGCCTATAAACCCCCAAAATTTCATTTGTGGATGTATAATAAATAAATATTTATTCAATTACACTTTAATCATTTCATAATCTGTCTTAAATATTAAATCCTTTTCTTTGTTCTATTGATGGAATTTTTAAAAGTCATAAGTGCCTGAAAAATCTATGCTAATTTAAATGCTCATTATTTAACAAATAATACATGACCTTGAGGGCAATATGCAAGTTTACGGACTGGTTGGTCAGACTGAGGAAGGTTTATGGCCCGAAGCGCAGCTGAGGGACATATACCTTCCGAGGTCTGACCAACCAGTCGGTAAACTTGCATTTTGCCCGAAAGGCCATGTATTATTTGTTATATTATACCGAATCTAAATCCTTTCATCCCTTTTGTTGCTGACATTTTTACTATAATTTACTTTCAAATAATAATTTATTTCTTCAGTGTGTGAAATATTTCAAACCCTAGTCGGAATTATTATTATTATTTTTAAGCTATTCAGCAAAAAAATCATGCTCTTCTTTTGTTATTCAATTTTTGTAAATTAAATTAAACAGGCAAAAAAACGAAGTTTACGATTTATAATGACGTCATCCAGTCCATATAAGAATTATGGACCGCCCCCGGTCTGTATGCGGTTTATGGACCGGATGACGTCATATTAAATATAGAAGGGCGTATGCAAATGAGGTATAATATACATGTATATAACTCATTGCTTCATCACAAGATTTGTATTGTTTTTTATTGATACACAATAAAGTTTATGCATACACAAAAAGGCCATGGATGCTTTTCTTTAGATATTTTTATACACTTAGAACAACTAATACAAGACTTTAGTACAAAGTGTGTATTGTGTTTAAAGTCAAACACTTGACAGGTTTTTGAATCATTTCTAGTGATACAGTATGAAAATTATTTAAACAGTAAAAATCCTTCAAAACAGAATTTATTTAGACAACATAAGCAAGTTTTAAAGAAATAATTTTAGTAATACTGAAAACAAATCACCATATTCTTTACTGGTATATGACTATGGACATATAATTATTTTGTATACCAGCATCTATATATTTTAGTTTTCTAATGAAATACCATGAACTGACATTTATCAACAGCCACAAAAATAAACACTAATTAATGCCCATGTCTGAAAAACCTTATTTATATGACTATAATTATTTTTCTGATGAAAAATATGTCATATATCTCTAAGAGCATGATTTTACATGCAATATTCTTTTTATAACATTTGTTGTCTTAATTCCCTGCGGGCCGAAGCCTGCAGGGTATTGGTACACGTTTAATTTTTGAGGCATGGAGGAGCACGTGACCTGTTTTCGGTACATGGAGGAGCATGTGATCTGTACACCGTAAATGATTGGTTAATTGACCTTTTCGAAAACCTAGCTAAATACCGTTTGCCCGGTAGGTTACGGATTTACCTCTAGGGAATTAGTCCGAATTACACCTAATTAAGAACATAAAACTATTACGTGATATTTCTAATATACTATAATTATTTTACCATTAAAGGTGAAAAAACTGGCATGATGTATTTGAAAATTATCAATGTTTCTTTAATATCTACATGTGTATCTCAAATTTTACAGTGAAAATCTACAAAATTAAAACATTCTTAGTGGCAGCTGCCATAATAAATAGTGATATTTTCTGCGTACACGTGTGTGTTTTCCCTTTTTTACATGGAATTATTCATACAATGGTATTTAATCATTTTCTTAAAAAGAAATAATTGTTTTATTTTCGACTTTCTCCGGTCTCCGGTCTTCAACGTTCACAAGTCTCCAAAGACCTTATTATTGTCAACAAATGTTTATTTTCCCCCAAACAATGTTGAAAATAGTTATATGAAATATCTTTATATCATTAAAAATGTTACCCGCAGGAAACCATTTTACTTGTAACTTCTTTATTGATTTAATTCATTGAACTTCATATATAAGTCTTATAGTTAAATTTAAAACAAGGGAAATAATCCAATTATATTTTCACAACAACACGAAGAGGAAGTGAGTTATTTCCCTTCTAACTAATTTCAGTAAAAACCAAAACAGGAAGTAACAAGAAACATGGCAATGCCACGAAACCAGGTTTTCAATTATCTCCATTGTAGATAAATATGTTGTATTTGAAATACAAATACAAGCAATAAACAATGTAACTATGTGCAATGTAAAACATGAATAATGTAGGAGGAATTGCCACAGAAGTGTTCACTATATATTCTGTATAAGGAAAAAATATATTCTGTATAAGGAAAAAAAAAACAAAGGGCCGTAATTAGGTCAAAAATTATCCAATCACAAAACCTCTACAATATGCGCCAGGGCACTTGATGATATGGCTTCTGTGAAAGTTTGAACAAAATCTGTTGAGAAATGTAGGACTAGTTCAGCACAGAAGAATTTGATCATTATATATTGAGGAAAAAAAAACAAAGGGGCATAATTAGGTCAAATATTATCAAATCACAAAACGCCGACAATATGCGCCAGGGCACTTGATAACAAAGCTTCTGTGAAAGTTTGATCAAAATCTGTTGAGAAATGTAGGAGAAGTTGCGCACTGTAGAAATTGTTCACTATATATTCTGTGTAAGGAAAAAAAACAAAGGGTCATAATTAGGTCAAATATTATCCAATCACAAAACCCCGATAATATGTTCCAGGGCACTTGATAACAAAGCTTCTGAGAAAGTTTGGTCAAAATCCGTTGAAAAATGTAAGAGGAGTCGCGCACAGAAGAAATTGTTCACTATATATTCTTTATAAGGAAAAAAAACAAAGGGCCATAATTAGGTCAAATATTATCCAATCGCAAAACCCGGGCAATATGTGCCAGAGCACTTGATGACAAAGCTTCTGTGTGAAAGTTTGGTCAAAAATCCGTTGAGAAATGTAGGAGGGAATTTGCGCACAGCAGAAATTGTTCACTATACATTCTATATAAGGAAAAAAAACAAAGGGCCATAATTAGGTCAAAATATTATCCAATCGCAAAACCCCGATAAATATGTGCCAGGGCACTTGATGACAAAGCTTCTGTAAAAGTTTGGTCAAAATCTGTTGATAAATGTAGGAGGAGTTGCGCACAGAAGAAATTGTTCACTATATATTCTATATAAGAAAAAACAACAAAGGGCCGTAATTAGGTCAAATATTATCCAATGCAAAACCCCGACAATATGCGCCAGGGCACTTGATGACAAAGCTTCTGTGAAAGTTTGGTCAAAATCCGTTGAGAAATGTAGGAGGAGTTGCGCAACAGAAGAAATTGTTTACGCCCGCCCGCCCGCCCGCCCATCCGCCGCCGACATGCCTCAATCTAATAACCAGTTTTTTCCTTCGGAAAACCTGGTTAAAAATTGTAAAATTTCCTCCTTTCTTGTCAAACAGAAAGTCAGTACCATTTTTTTCAAGACTTAGTGTCAAATTCAACTATCAAAGTAAGTTTAAGATTTATTCTTATAAAGAAAATTTCATATTTATATTGAACAACTTTTTTAAGAAAGTACGACATGTAATATTTTATTAGATAAGTGTTCAATTCAATAAACCATTTAGTCAATATTTTGCTTCAAGTTACAATTCAACGGCCTTTGAATATCAAAAACATAAAAACTGAAAATATATCAAACATATAACTATATTGACATATCATTTAGTCTTTAACAATTTTTATGTAACTGTAGAATGCAAAAAGCTGGCAGGGATATAAATCAATCAACTTTTTATTAACATTATTTGCCCAAAAATTGAAGTAAGGTAAAACAATATGAATTACACTGTAAAAAACTGTAAAAAAATTGAAGGCCTATTCTTCCCCAAAACAAGAGGGCCAAGATGGCCCTAGATCGCTCATTCTGATCTAAATTGGATATCTGTTACAATGAAAAAACTGGTTTTCAAACAATTTTTACATATATGAAAAAATAACATATACCATAAAGTCTCAATAAAGTAAAGATTAAGTCTTTCACAGTTTTACTGCAGCATACAGAAGTATAAGACATATTTATCAGCAAGAATGTCATCAATAGCTGTATTCAGCTTTTTTCTGTTTGAAAAACAATTAACTGTGTTGTTTCAAACTAGGTATTTCAGTATTTTTATTGTGGAAAAGTGCATCGCTTCTTGAAACAGCATCCCAAGAGCTATTTATAACACATAATTGACTTTTTTGTCTAAAAAAGAAGACCAAGAAACAACTTGTCCTCTTTGGTATTTAAACAAGAGGGCCATAATGGCCCTGATTTCGCTCACCTGTAAATAGGCCCCCAGGGCGGGGGCAATTTTAACCCGAGGGCTTTTATTTGAACAAACTTGGTAGACACCTATTAGAAAATGTTTCATGATAAATATCTAAGCTTTATAAATATCTAAGCTCTATCTCTTTGGGGTTTTTATAAGAAGATTGATTAAGTTTTTTACTATACACATATAGGGAAAACAATGATCTCCCCTGAGCGGGGCCAATTTTGACCCAAGGGCTTTTATTTGAACAAACTCTCACTAGAAGATATTTCATACTTAGTATCTAAACTCTAGTTCTTTGCGTTTTTTAAAGGAAGATTTTTTTTAAGTTTTTACTGTACACATTTTAAGACAAGAGCGATCAGTGATCACATGTGTCGCCTCATGATGGGAATTTCATGTTGGGACAAGTTTTGTGACAGACATACAGACGGACAGTGCACAACAAGACTTGGTACTGATCATTCCTGTAAAGTTGGATAAAATTGCATCAGTAGTTTATGATAAGTAGTCCGGACAAGAGGGCCATAACTCGGCCAAAAATCATTCAACCGGAAAACCTGTGCAATATGCGCAAGGACTTGAGCTACAGATCAATCCTGTAAAGTTTCATTGAAATTGCATTAGTGGTATAAGAGAAGTAGTCCGGACAAACTTTAAAAATAAAAAATATTAAAGGGCCATAACTCTTACAAAAATCATTGAACCGGAAAATGCTGACAATATGCACAACAAGACTTGGTACTGATCATTCCTGTAAAGTTTGGATGAAATTGCACCAGTAGTTTATGAGGAGTAATCCGGACAAGCTTTTGTGTATGTGACAACACATAGAAAAAAAACACCTTTTTATCAAAGGGCCTTAACTCGGCCAA
Source organism: Ruditapes philippinarum (assembly GCF_026571515.1). Taxonomy (NCBI): domain Eukaryota; kingdom Metazoa; phylum Mollusca; class Bivalvia; order Venerida; family Veneridae; genus Ruditapes; species Ruditapes philippinarum. The sequence continues at coordinate 20,479 of NW_026853211.1, forward strand.
AAATCATTCAACCGGAAAACCCGTGCAATATGCACAAGGACTTGAGCTACAGATCAATCCTGTAAAGTGTCATTGAAATTGCATTAGTGGTTTAAGAGAAGTAGTCCGGACAAACTTAAAAAATAAAAATTATTAAAGGGCCATAACTCTTACAAAAATCATTGAACCGGAAAATGATGACAATATGCACATCTAGACTTGGTACTAATCATTCCTGTAAAGTTTGGATGAAATTGCACCAGTAGTTTATGAGGAGTAGTCGGGACAAGTTTTGTGACGGACGGACGGATGGACAGACGACGGAGAAGTGATCCCTATATGTCGCCACTACTCCGTAGAGGCAACACAAAAATCAATGAACGCCGGGGCGAGACCAATTTTAACTGAAGGGCCCTTATTTGAACAAATTTGGTAGACTACCATTAGAAGATGTTTCCTGCTTTGTATCTTAGCTCTAGCTCTTTGGGTTTTTAAAAGAAGATTTTTTTATTTTTTACTATATACATAAAGGGAAACACAATGACCCCTAGGGCGGGGCCAATTTTTACCCCAGGGTTTTTTTTTTTAACAAACTTGGTAGACACCTACTAGATAATGTTACATGCTAAATATCTAAGCTCTAGCTATACGTGTTTTTTAAAAGAAGATTTTTTAAATTTTTACTATATGCAAATAAGGAAAATAAATGACCCTGAAATAAAGTATAAAAATTAACAAAAGGCAATAACTCAAAAAATAAGAAGTGCAGAGCACCAGTTCTTAATGAGATCTATCATTCTAAGAAGTTTCAAGTCCACAGCTTTTATACATTAGGAGAAATGGCCCCAGACAAAAATAAAGTATGAAAATTACCAAAGGGCAATAACTCAAAAATTAAGAAATGCAGAGTACTGGTTCTTGTGCACTGCACTTTGGGTCATTATAAGATGCATGCATACCAAGTTTAAAGTCAATACGACTTATAATGACCGACTTATGCTCCGGACAAGCTTAAGAGGACACCGACAACAACGCCGCCGACAAAAGTAAACCTATATGTCGCCTTTTTCAAGGCAACAATAAAACTCAGTTAATTAGATAAATTTGTTACTGTTCAGGAAACAGAGAAAATCATGACTTATATTTAAGACAAAGTGGATTCTCCTAAAAACTAACACAAGAATTTGTTCAAAGAAATACATTTACTACAATAAATTTATATTTCTTCAATTAAGCTTGAATCATTTCATTATAATTATGTCTTAAAATATTAAGTCATTATGTTTATTTTATACGGTTATATATTTAAAACAAGTGCCTGAAAATTATATGGCAAAAAAGAAGGCTTAAAGTTAAATGCTCAATGTGCATGTTAAAAAAAATTATAACCAAAAGGTTTAAGTGTTTTTCTTCAGATATTTATATACACTTTAGAAAAACATACAAGTACACTGACTATAGGTTTGTATATGTCTTGTGTCTAAAATGAAATGATTTATTCAAACTCTTGACAAGTTTTTGTATCATTTCTAGCGAAACAGAATAAAGTTTATATATACAGTTAAAATCCTTCAATACATAATTTACTACGACAACATAATTGGTCACCTTAGTGCAATAACTGATTAACTCCTATTGAATTAAGAAGAACTTATTACGTTATAGTGATACAGAATAAAGTTTATAATATACACAGTAAAAAATTTCAATACAGAATTTATTAAGACATGTTTTTAAAGAATATTGCATGTAAATTAATGTACAATCAAAATAAATCACCAGATTCTTAAAAGATATCTGAAGAGTTATAGCCATATAATTATTTTATATACCTAGTATATTAATTTTCTTCTTTAATTATAGCAAAAAAAAATAATAAAAAACAGGGGAAATAATCAAATTAAATTTTAAACAACAGGAAGAAGGAAGTGAGTTATTTCCCTTCCATTTTTTCATTTAAAACCAAAAGAGGAATTTCCAGCTTTGTCAAACAGAAAGTTAACACAATTTTTTTTTTCAATTATTTTCAAGACAAAGTCATACTGCTACTTTCAAATACAACTTTAAAGTAAGTTCAAAATTATCTTTAAACACATAATTTTACATTTTAATAAATACATTATTTAAGAAAATATTTGATGCAATATCAATATTATATTATCAAATTAGTTTGTGTTTGATTCAAGTCAAGTTACAATTTAATATAATGTTTATTTTTATAAACATAAAACACTGAAATTGATCAAACTTATAAACCGATATATTGATGTATCAAAGACTTAAATAATTATCATTAAATGTTTAGCATTGGAAAAGCTTACAATATTGACAGGACATAATTACATTGAACTATTAGTAAAGCATTAAAAAGTGAGTTATATATCTTTTATAATTGTTTTTCTTTTCTTTTCGTTTTGGAAAAAAAATCACATTTTTTTATGAATTTATAGTAGTAAAGTTTTAAGTCAAAACAAAGTGGAAGAAAACCACCATAACAGAAACCTTTGGTAAAAATTTGCATCAATAAAGTTTAAAAAATAAATATTCAGAATAACCTGATTCAAATAATTAAGTTAGAAGAATATAAACAAGAAAAATATTACATACATTCGTATGTAATATAGGTACGATTGCATACTACTTTTTGTGAAGACTTTATGTTTGCTGAATTAAAGGTGTAATGTAAAATGAACAAACATGTCATGAGATATTTTATATCTTTAAACATTTTCATGGAATGTAATTAATGTATCACCATATTAAACGTTGCATGCCTTCAGATGAGAAAAATGATTTCAAGGAAATCAAAAATGAAAAGAAAATTCACGGTCAATTGACTGCTTTGAAGCATAATCACAAAATAAAATTACAGGAAAATTAAAAACCTTTTTAATACACTTAGGTAGAATTTCATTGTAAATCATAGTCAAAGATTTGAGATATGATTATTTATTCATATTAACCTCATTATTGGTTATATATTGATAAAAAAAAACCGAAAGACACAGTTTGTAAATATTTATTACAATAAAATATGAAAAAGGTATACGCGCCGAGGTTAGCTTAATTAAAGTTCCCGCGCTAAGTCGCGGTGGTGCTTGGGATAATCACTTGATACTGTAAATGGCAGCCATTTTACGATACGAATCCTTGAAAAGTTTATCCTGCCGAAAATATATGAAAAAAAATACTTGCAATTCAAAGTTTGCTGGCTACATAAAGATTATCGATTTACTCTTTGCACACTTTTTCTCTGCCTGAGTATAATAATATTGACGTGTTTTCATTGGCTTAAACCATCACGTTACCAATACACATGTAGTGTGAACTAATTTCGTGTTCATTAAAATCATTCCGTTAATAGGACATATAACAATCTTATTTACAAATGAATTATAAAACAACAATCCAGAAGCATTTAAGATAATAACAATCATTGGAAAAAAATAAATGCAGTATAAATTGTAAATTTGATGTATGACAACTCAACCCCGTAAACAAAACATAATAGACTCAACCAAAACAAACGCCTGCTTCTTCACCTAACTATGTAGTTGCATGACCATGATGCAATTTAGCAAACCAAATCTAAGAGATAAACCTATTGTAAAAATAATACTATGACCACAGCAGATTTCGTACAGAAAAATACATATTTAATTGATATCTACCTAAAATTTTCACAATATCAATACTTACTTTTCCATCTGTTCTAGGACACATAGGGCAAATAAGTAACAAGTAGAAGTATGTGACAAAATAAATCTTAAGTGAGTGCAACTTTTCCTTTTATTAATATATTACAGAATGTTTCAAGAACCTGACTACAGAAAAACCTATCATTGGGATTATCAGAAAATTTTAATGACATTGTGTCCCAAAGAAAAAAATGGGGAAGAAGGGGGAAGACATATAGCTAATGGGGCTAGATTTCTATCAGGTTTAAAATTTAAATTAAGAAAAATGCTGAATTTATCTAGGGGGTCAGGGGTGAAGGGACAAACCTTTAGGACTTTTATTTAGACATTGATTAAATAAAACTGATAAAGATTTTAATTTTAAAACAAAAAACTTGGTTTAGATGGGGAAAGGCAAGAAAAAACTATTCATGAACCCGGGTCAGAACACTTTCCCGGTTTTTGTTTTTTACAACTGCCCCCAACCTTTTTGTACCTCTTTCCGTCACTTTAATTTCCTAAGAAACAAACCAATAAATGAAAAAAGTGGAAAGAAATATTATTAAAAAACACAATATTTAATGGTAATCATTCCGGTACAGTAGATCATGGGACCATCAATGCTGTACAAGGACAGGATTGTTTCTTTATTTAGACTCTGTGGCCAGCTTTTCCTTTAAATCATGGCCTCAATCAGCCATCAGGTTTGGTTAGATAAGACAAGGTATGGCAGCATGGCCAACACAAGACATAGAAGATATGCCAAGCCAGTACCGGGGTTTTTTGTTCCAACTGGAAGTATGTCAGTGAATATCCTGAACTTGAAATGGAGAATATCTACATCCCCCCCCCTGACAGAAAGGTGCCTGATTGTTTAACCTAAATATAACACCAAATTAAGGTGCTATGTACTATTTGAAAAATGATTCTTAAATCCTTCCTTAATCCTCAGGGACAATTAATATATCAAATTTCATGTGTAAAACAGTTCTTTTTACACTGTATAGAAAAAAACAGAGTCAAGTATATGGGAAAGAGAACAATTTATTTATATGCTTAACATATTGCTTATTTAGAATTACATAGCTGTGTACAGAATGACCGCTGTTCACATTTTCATTATCCAAGAAAAACAAATTTGATGGCAGGCCAATTTACAAGCTGAAAAAAAAACATGAACTTTCAAAAAATAAAATGATTTTTTACAGAATTTGGAGGGGACAAGACAAATGTTACTTAGAATTGATATTGATGATTCTTTGGCAATAGATTTGCAAGTTAAACTGAACATGGGTACCACACAGAGCATATTATTTATCAATCTTCTCTTGCAATACCATGAATTTTTTATGACCCAAGAATATTTAAACATAGCAGGAAATATAAGCGTAACTCATATGACATTTTAGTGACATTTTACACACAAAAAACATTAGAGCAAAAAAGCATTTTATAGGTTTTAAAAAAAAATTTTCTTTCAAAAGAATTAATATATTTTGAAAAAAACGCATTTTAATCTTTCACCTTGTTTTAAAACCACATAGATCTATCCTGGGATCATTCAGCATAAGTTTTAAAAAAAATTTAATTTTCACCTTTGAGCATTGGGTTTGGGTTTTTAAACTGGTTTTAAATCAATATCTCATTTTAGGGAACTTTTTAAAATTGGGTTTTAGTTTTTTACCCGTACAAATATGGGGGAAAGCTTTAACTAGGTTCTGGGCCCCACTGAACAACAATTTACTCTTATTTCCCGTTTAAATACCTTGCTCTGGGGTAACCCTTTACAGAACAGCAGAACTATGAGGTATGTGTAACAAAGGAAGACTGTATCAAACATATTCAGCATTTGTGTCAAATTTTACAGAAAAGGTTTAACTGGTTCCCTTGTGAACACAATATGAAATGTTTAAATTTAAAAATAATGTACCAAAAATATATGAAGACTATTGATGGAAAGCTTTTGTTATTCTCTACCCTTTTTGTACTTCCTACAATTCAAGATTACATCATCTACAAAACATCAAAATCAACAACAAGCATTATAAACTTATAAAACCATAGAATGATAAAAAAATTACATAGAGAAATCTCAACATTGAGACAATGTTGGAACAAAAAACAACCCCAGCAGGCATTAAATTTTCTACCCGCTTTCTCTTCAACAAGTCAAGAAAAATTAGCAATCATACTATATTAAGCCCTTTTTGGGTTTTGCTACCAAAAATAAGGGGCAAAACATACAGGGGTTTCAAATTAATTCAATAAAAAAATACTGCATTGTTTTGTAATCAAAACTGACTCAGATGTTAAAAATTATGCCTTCATCAATTCTTATTGTAACTTGTTAGTTTCAATTAACATAAAGTGGATGTAACAATAGTTAACTTCCGCTTACATATTGACAGTCTTTCAATTATACTTCATATGGAATTAGCAACTAATATGTGATATAATTTTGTATCTATAATCATATATGTTATAAAATATCTAATTAAACAAATAAAACTATTAGACTTCTAACTGTATAGACTTTTTCTGCCTTACTTCTTATAATTTTTAAAAACTAAGAAAAGTTTAGTCACACCACAGATGCCCCCATGCAGCAAAAATTCAGATGTTTTTAATATTTAGTTTCCAAAATTCATTTGCTCAAACTATTTTTTTTCATTTTTAATTTCAAGCCTCCATTTCATGCTAATTTATGAAATTTTAAAAATGGTTTATATAACAGAAAATATTTGGGAGTTACCAAAAGAAGCAAATTCACATAAAAATGCACTCACAACCCTTAAAATTACCATAAAAAGGCCAAATAGTAAAAAGGCCACGTTTAACGCATAAAATATAGCTATAAATACTGGACAAACTCGGTCATTATCACATATGAAATGCAGAATACAATTAATTATTCTTTTCACTTCTCCAAAACTCTTAAGACATTTTTCTCAGCTTATTTTATGAAAATTTAGCTTATCTGAGCGTGCTGCTTTAAACTAATTCAATGTTAACACAAACCATTTTTGTGGGCGCATGCGCAATGCCAGCCCCCAATGAATAACGGACAAATTCAGACTTTACTATGATTAATGACCATCAAATAGTCAGTACCTAACGCTAAGCAAATAGTTCAAAACTCGCATAACTCCAAAATCATCATCCCTATCTATTTTAAAATTGATCTGGCCAATTTACTAGATTTCTAACAATCGTCTTTAAAATATGTATATTTTTGGCCTTTACGCGATTTTAATATTTACTACGCCAGCTCGATCATACCAAATACTTTATAAATAAGTACAAATTACATTGATAGCACAAAGTAATTAAAGTTGTCATAAACTCAAAACCTTTACAAGTAATGGAATACGATTCCAGGATCAGCTAACTTTAAAGCTTATAGCCTAATGCTTCATAAGTTAAATTAAAAAACAAGCTATGCTCGATGAATACGAGACTATTTTCGCCCAACTCATTTCCGCAATCGCCATTGTCTACAAGTCATCCTTAAAGATTGAAAGTTTATATAAAATTCCACGTGTTAAAACAGTGTAAGTTTTATATACAAAAACCTATCTCTCCATTACCTAACGGTTGAATTAAACTTGCTGCTTTTGCATTACCAATTTATCATTGCGATAATCGTGGCTATTCTGGTTGCTTTACAAAAAAACAAGAGTTACTTTAATAACCGATATGATTCATATCCCATATGACTTTCAATACAACGTTATCCAAGATGACTGATTCATTGTTTATATTCAGAACGTTGACTTTAAAGTTGCAATTAAATAAGCTCATATTTTTTACAAATTTCTTCACAATCGCCATTATCGGGTAAAAGCTTTTTCTACTAATTACCTTATCAAACTTAATTTATCAGTCCTTCCCTTCAAAGTCCCCCTCAAACCATTTCCTACCCAGACATTTTTGACCCATTTTTTTATATATATTTTTTGAGTGATTATTTACAATCATCGTTATAATATTGTGTGCTTACCTAACTTTATTAAATAAAAAATATACAAGTAAGTGCCCAGTCTCTCATGATACTGCAACTTCAAATAAAGCTACAAAAATACATGTCTTCCTTTCCATCACCTCGGCTTACAGACACTTCACCCCCCAACACTTCAACCTAGGCCCTTTTCAACCCACTTTCACCCCTCATTTAAGAAATTGTAGTAAGGTATTAATATATATACACTGGTTAGCAACGAAAAACCCTACATTTCTTAGTTCTAAACTATATCATACACAGTACAATTTTTTGGAAAAATGCTTTCTGACTCAAATATTACTACTAACTGAACAAGTATTCATGCCACATGGTTTAATTTTGAAAATTTTATCCAGAACATAGAGTATTATGCATAAATTTATACACATGAAGTTAAACCATGCTAATATATGAATTTCCTATTGGAGCTGAAAAAAATGAGACATGTACTAAATAATTTCGAAATAAAATGAACTAGTACAAATATTGCCTGTCAGAGGTTTAGTTTACTTTTTATCACATATCACTAGTCATATGAATCATCCTTTTATATATCCAATTGGATGGGAATTACAGTAATTTTGACTTTAAAAATAAAAATTGAAATTGCTGTCTTTTTATTGAACGTAAATAGTTTATAAGGGAAATCTTCTATTACAATAGAATAGATAATAGACAAATTACTTACACAATAATATACAGCGATTGAAAAACGAAAACAACAACAACAAACCAATGCTTATAAAAATATAAATTGTTCCTAACATTTCGACTCATGTTCTTTTTTAAGACAATTTTTTTTGAAGACACTTTTAACTAACTTCTTTCGCTAAACATTGCCGAATATTGCATTGTTACATTAAAAAAAATTGTGAACATACTGGAAATCCCGCTACGGGCTTTATAAGTTTTCTACAAAATAGAATCGGACAGAATAAGCGTTGCATTCAACCAAATCAACATCCAGTTTGCCCATCAAACACACTGGAATTATTTGCTCTGTCTACTAGTAAAACTTGAAAAATGCGTTCAAAAGAATTGAATAAATTGATTAATTATCTAGAAATTTCACATTCCGCCAGACGGGATTTCGAGATTAAACTTGTCCAAGGTCATTCTTTACTCTATTATCAGTCATGAGCGACAATGTATTCGACCTGATAACTGCAAAAACCACATTATTTCCATAAACTATACACATTAATTACATTTTAGATAATAAATCATTGACTACTAGGAAAATAAGGTCTTAAGACTGCATAATATTGATAAAAAGAATTCAGTTAGTCGCTCAAATACAGGTGAAAACTTTCTATTTCTATTTCAAGTTTTTTTGATGAAAAACAAAACCTCAATCCTTGACAACAGTATATATCTTAACATGTGTATTTTGATTATTTTAAATCGTTGAAAATATTTATATTAAATCATGAAAGAAAGTTATAAAAAAAAGAAAAGAAATAATCTGCATAATTTTTAAGAAGGTAAAGAACTTCAATGAAAAGTAAAATAGTAAACATAAAATCAATCAAACGGAAAAACACATTTAAATTTCAAGTTGTTTTTTCTTCTGACATGTCTAAGTGGTTCCTACCATGTCAGAACAAATTTAATTAAAATTTTTTTTTTTTGAAAATCTTTAACCTTATAGCTATTTCACTCTACCGCATTAAGCTATGATTCCGACAATCATACTCACTTTACAATTGTTATCAATCATATCTGACTCAACATTCAACTTACCCATATATAGCCTTAAAAAGACGTTTCACTATAAATACTTACATTATAAAGAAAATTGCCCTATTTATTCTTTACAGTCATGTTGTATAGGCTAAATTTTAGTAACACTTGTGAAAATACGCAATGAAAAATTGAATAATTACATTGAAAAAACAGAGAAATGAAAATGAGCATTTTACTTTTATCAATATTCTTAATGAATGTTTCAATGAAGTATGTAATAAATTAAAAGAAACTATTGTATTTGATTAGAAAAATTTATTTCAGTTTGAATAAAGCTTGTTTCTAGATTTCAATTACTGTGCTCATTGGATGTGGCTGCAGAAGCTGCTGAAACATAATTATACAGGCATTAAGGGTAAAACATGTTAGCTTTTTCTGACTTGATATAATATCCACTACTTTAGCATAACAGAAGGAACAATAGCAATCATTCCATAAACCAATAGATATGGGCCATCCCTTTAATAAACCAAAAATGAAAAACAATATAAATTGCGTCCTTAATCCTTTTCGTCACTACGTGCCGCAAACATTTTCTTCAAGTAAGAACATACATTATATATTTAGAAACTTAAAAAAGAATGTTCATTCGTTATATATAACTTTTTGAAAATCTTTTACATCACAATCTGACAAAAGTTCTCAAATATTTATTTGACATAACAACATAAATATCGAATGTTTCTAAACTCTTTTCCAGAGGTTTGTCAGATTGATAATTGAAATTAACAGGACCCATTTTGAGAATGCTTTTAGCCGACTATCATAAGAATAGTTAGAGTATTGCAGTCAACCGAGCGTCGCTCGCGTCGCTTAACCACTTATGTTAAATTTTTGTATAGATTCAAATATTTTCAAAAGTCCATAACATATGGCCTTTGAAACTTCACTCTGGTACCACATACCCCAACTTACAACAAGCAGATTAACTTATCAACCATTTACAGAATTATGCCCTTTCACTTAGAATTACGTTAAAGTTTTTAATAGTTCAAAATATTTTCCAAAGTCCATTGGCACATATGCTTGTGAAACTTCACACTTTTCACCCTCTATGACCCCAACTTGTAACAAAGAGAACTCATCAAGCAGTTTACAGAAATGCCCCTTTTTCGACCTTAGAATTACGTTAAAGTTTTGTAATAGCTTCAAATTATTTCATATCCAAAGACAATGCTTTAAACTTTGCCACACCTGCTATCACCATCATGACCCCAACCGTAACAAAGAGTAACTCTATCAAGCATTTTGACAGAATTCATCCCCTTTTTCGACTTTAGCTTTACGTAAAGTTTTAATATTAAAATTCAAGCCATTGACATATGCTTGAAACTGCACACTTTTCAACCATCATGACCCAACCATGTTAACAGGAGGAGTAACTCTATCAAGCATTTGACAGAATTATGCCTTTTTGAACCTTAGGAATAACGTTAAAAGTTTTTGTAATAGTTCAAATGTTTTTCAAATTCCATTACATTATGGCTTCTGGAAAGTCACACCGTTCACCATCATGACCCAACCTGTAACACTGAGAGGTACCTACAACATTTACAAATTATGCCCCTTTTCGACTTATAATTACAGTTAAATTTTTCAATAGTTCAAATATTTCAAAGTCATTGACATATGCTTTGAAACTTTTGCACACTTGGTCACCAATCATGACCCCAACTGTAAACAGAGAGTAACTCTATCAAGCATTATTGACATAATTATCCCCTTTCGATTAGAATTATGTAAATTTTTATAGTCTCAAATATTTCAAACTCCATTCACATATGCTTGAACTTCACACTTGTTCACCATCATACCCCAACCTGTAAACAGAGACGGAACTCTATCAACACTTTTTTACTATCAAGCACTAAGAATAGTCGAGCTTGCTTCCTACCACGCTCTTGTCTTATGAATGGGAACAAGAAATAAAGTCTAAAATGTGATACTGCAATTGACTAACCTGAAGTTAAACAGGACACAAAATGGTAATTCAATGCAATGCATATAATAAAAGAGGACAATATATTTTACACACTTTTCATTAATAAAATACTCAAATGTGACATGTTTAAAGGCCAACACAGGCTCAAGGTTATTTAAAATCTTTAAGCTCATAAGAGCCAATTGTATATATTATTCTATCTTCTATTAGCATTCTGTGTTAATTTAGAACAAAATCATAGCAAAAGCTTTTAGCCGTTCATGACAAAATCAAACTTAATGGCATCCGCGCCCAGCTATCAGATCATACTTTTTATTCGCTATCATTTCCTCTACTTATAAGGTTTAATCGAAACCAGCATGGATCCTGATCAGACTACCTTCTGGATCCATGCTGTCGCCAAACCCTTATGTTAGGTTTTGTCATACAACGCTCATTGTACATGAATACTAATTGTATTTGAAATTCAGTTCATCCTTTCACTCTAAGCATTTTACATTGAAACAGACTTATTATAATCATCAGTAAACCTAATCATCTTCATCTGACTAGCGTAATAGATTATATAAATCACTCTATTTACAAATTATATGGCTTTAAAATTGTGTTACTAACAAAAAAATTAATTGTGACCATATTCAAGTAATGACCTAAACCACGTACCTTTAAAGATTGAACCTATGCTCATCAGTATAATATTTTAATCATGACAAAGTAATGAATTCAGCAATTCTTTTTATAGTCTAATGAATGAATAACTATGCATTGGAACCAGTTCCTTCTTACGAACAAAAAAAAAAAATGTGTCCTTCTTAAAAAAAAACTTTCACGTTCCTAACAACACTATATATTATATTGTGACCAACTTTATAAGCATGGATGTTTAACCATTACATACTACTTTATGTTAAAACACAAACATGCTATTTTATGTTACAAAAAAGACGTAGCCAATTATCAATTCTATTATATTTAATATTGATTCTTTAATGTAGAAAGCAACCAGCTACTTTAAAAAAACGTGTACTCAGATGCCTCGTTTTGAAATCTGTCAGAGGGGTAAGCTTGGCATTGGCTCGACGCATTTTTTGTTTATACCTTATAAATCAGCAATAATTCATAACAGTAAGATGCTGAAAAAAGTTTAACATACAAGTATGAAATCTCGTCACATAAATTTTTCAAACTCATATTCAGAAAACAAGAGCTTGTCTTTTGACAATACATAATAGTAGAGTATGAGGGAAATAGTTTGCCAGTGATAACTATATGAGCACCATTCATCACAAGAAACATAATATATTATCAATTCAAGTGTTTGAACACCCATTTTAAATAATACACTCAGAGTGAATTTTTCAAAATAATTAATTCTGTTTTCAAATTTTTATTTAATTGTCAGTTGCATTTGTCAATACTTATTTTTAGGGATCCAATCCAAATTACTAAAAATCAATACTCGAACTCGCATTTAGAGTATTCGTTACTGGATGATCCAAGATCTTTAAATTATCACACCAATACAACACCTCGCATGCTACCTTCATCATTTTAATTCATAGAATTTAGTAGCTATAAATAGGATGCAAACAATACATATAAAATATAAGATAAGAAATTCCCAATACAGCATTATTAGTATACCAATTAAATTTTCTTCCTAAAACACAGATTATCTTGAAGCGCAAATAGTTTTCAAGGGTTTTAGAAAATTCTGTTTTAAATTTTTAGAGACAAAACAGTCCCCATTTTATAAAAGGGCCCTGGACTTTTTTAGCTCCCCAAAAAATTTCGGGTAAAGCATATAGTCGCCCCCCCTTCCCCCGGGCCCGGGTCCATCCCCTTTTCTTGGTCCGGGACTTAACTTTGAAACAACAAGAGGTATCACATGCAATTTTTTGGGTTTACGGTAGTAGATTTTCCATTAAAGGGTTAGGGTGCAGTGCACAAGAACCAACTCTCCCTTCCCAAAATTTTTAAATTTTTCCCCCTTTGTTTATTTTTAAAAACTTTTGAACTTTGTCCGGGACAAAAACTCTAAAATATAAGAGGTAAAAACTTGAAACTTTGTAGGTAGATAAAATCAAATTTTGGAGTAATTTGTCCCAGTGCACGACTGTAACTCTCCCCTTTTGGTTTAAAATTTTTTGAATTTTTTCCCCCTTTGTTTATTTTACACTTTGAACTTTTTTCCGGACATAACTCAAAAAAGTATAAGAGGAAATTCAACATGAAACTTTTGTAGGTAGATAGATCTCTTTGGGAGTTGGTGGGGCCCAGGTCCCAAGAAGTAACTCTCCCCTTTCCCCTAATTTTTGAATAATCCCCCTTTTTTTTTATTTTACACTTTAAATTTGTCCGGGACATAACTTTTTAAAACTATTAAAAGGTATAAAAACTTTGAAACTTTGTATGTAGATAGATCTCATTGACTTGGTATGCATTTGGCACAAAAACCCGAAACTCTTCTTGCCTAATTTTTAAATTTACCCCCCCTTTCTTTTTTATCCCCCCCTTTTCGAAAAAAGGGGGTATATTGTTTTGCACTTGCCCGGGTCCGTCGGTCCGTGGGTTTCCTTTAGACCAAAGGGTTTTTCCCCGAGTGATAACTAAAAAACCCCCTTACCTAGGAACTTCAAACTTGGTATGGTGATTGGTCATGACAAGTAAAATGCCCCCTATTTTTTTGGGGTCAAGGGGTCAAAAGGTCAAGGGTCACATTGCCCTTTGTAACCCAAAAAAAGGGTTTTTCCGGGATAAAAATTTAACTAAAAAACCCTTTAAGGGGCCCCTTGGGGAACTTCAAATTTGGGTATGGTGTTTTTGGTTGATCAGTAGATGCCCCCTTTTTGATTTTGGGGTCAAGGTAAAATTGCCCCTTTTGTAAGGAAAAAGGTTCCGATCAATAACTAAAGGGTTAAGGGGGCCTAGGAATTTAAAACTTGGTTTATTGGGGGATTTGGTCATGTTTCAGTAGATCCCCCCCTTTTTTGGAATTTTTGGGGGCCCAAGGGGAAAAAGGTAAAGGCCCATTGCCCTTTAAAGTAAGGAAAAAGGGTTTTTCCGATCAATAACTAAAAAACCTTTTGGGGCCCAGGGAATTTCCCTTTTAAAAATTTAGTATGGTATGTTTTTGGGGTCAAGGGAAATTCGGGTAATTTTGCCCCCTTTTAAATTTGGGAATTTTTTGGGGTCAAAAGGGCAAAATTAAGGGGCCCCCACCCCAAATTAAAAAAACCTTTTAAGGGGAAAAAACCCCGGTTTTTCCGGGAAATTTCCAAAAAAAACTAAAGAATTTTAAAGGGCCCTAGGAACTTAAAACCCTTGGGATGGTGATTGGTCATGATCAGTAGATGACCCCTATTTTTTTTGGGGTAAAAAGGGTAAAAAGGCAATTCACATTGCCCCTTTGTAAGAAAAAAGGGTTTTTCCCGACAATAACTAAAGAAATTTTGGGGCCAAAGGAATTTCCCAAAAATTTTGGTTTTGGTGTTTGGGTTATGACCGCAGATGCCCCCCCTATTGTTTTTGGGGGTTTAAGGGGTAAAGGGCAAGGTCACATTGCCCCCTTGGGGTAAAAAGGGTTTTCCAAAATCAATAAAAAAAACCCCTTGGGGGCCTTAGGGCTTAAAACTTGATAGGTTTTGATAGGTCTTTTGCAGTAGATGACCCCCTATTAAAATTTTGGGGTAAAAGGGGTCAAAGGTCAAGGCACATTGACCTCTTGGGAAAAAAAGGGTTTTCTGATCTTTTAATAAAGAACCTTGGGCCTGGGAAAACTTAAAAACTTGGTATGGTAAATTGGCCCATGCCAGCGGGATCCCCCCTATTGATTTTGGGGGTTAAGGGGTCAAAAGGGGCAAGGTCCACATTTGACTTGAAAGGGGAAAAAAGGCTTCCACCAATAACTAAAAAACCCCCTTAGGCCAAAACTTAAAACTTGGGGTTTAGGGTTTGATTGGTCATGACCAGCAGATGACCTTTTGTTTTTGGGGGTCAAGGGGTAAAAGGGGTCAAGGCACTTTGGGCCCTGGTAGGAAAAAAGGGTTTTTCCAAAAAAATTTAATAAAAACGCTTAGGCCTGGGAAAACTTCAAATTTTGTAATGTTGGTTGACCAGCAAAAACCCCTATTGATTTTTGGGTCAAGGGGGTAAAAGGTAAGGTCCCCTTTGACATTGAAAAGAAAAAAGGGTTTTTCTGATCAATAATTAAAGAACGCTTGGGCCCGGGGAAACTTAAAAACTTGGCATGGTGTTTGTTCCATTAAAGGCGCAGATGCCCCCTATTGATTTTAGGGTCAACGGTCAAGGTCACATTGACCAGGGGGTATGTTAAAAAGGGGTTTCCGATCAAAAAACTAAAAACCCTTTGGGCCTAGGGAACTTCAAACTTGGTATGGTGATTGGTCATGCCCCAGGCAGATGACCTTTTTAAATTTTGGGGCCCAAGTGGTAAAAGGGGGGCAAGGTCACATTGACCTTGTAGGAAAAAAAGGGGTTTTAAAATAAAATTAATTTTAAAACGCTTAGGCCTGGGAAAATTCAAACTTTGTTTTATGTTTTGGTCGTGCCCAAAGCAGATGCCCCTATTGATTTTTGGGGGTAAAAGGGGTCAAAGGTTAAGGTCAGCCAGTAGATCCCTTGATAACCCTTTTTTAATTGTTTGATCAGGGGGTTTCAGAAGTTTTCCCATAAAAAACCTTTAAATCACATGACAAATTTGGGCTGCGGGATGGGGGGCAACATTTTTTTAAAAAACCATTTTCTTGTTTTACACTTTGAACTTTGTCTCTAAAACTATAACGGGTTAAACCCATGAAATTTTGTAGGTAGAAAAAGATTTCATTGATTTGGGTAAGGCATTAAACAAGAACCTTAACTCTCCCTTGCCAAATTTTTTGAATTTTCCCCCTTTGTTTTTTTTTTACACTTTAAAATTGCCCGGAGACATAAACCTCAATGTAAAAGAGTTTATCAACATGAAACTTTGTGGTAAAATAGAATCGTTGATTTAAGTTTGAGTGCACAAAACTGTAACCCCTGTTTTGCCTATTTTTTGGAGTTATTCCCCTTTGATCATTTTGAATTTTTAAATTTCTGTCCAGGACATTACCAAAAGCAGTGCTTAAGAATCATTACTCTCCCTTGCCTTTTTTGAAAAATTTGCCCTTTGTTTTTTTTTTATTTTTGGCCCTTTTGCCCGAGACATAATTTAAAAAACTATAGAGATATCAAAGGGAAACTTTGAAAGGAACCTAGATTTTAATTTGGATAAAACTGCAATGCTTTAAAGACTAAAAAAAGCCTGGGCTTTAATTTTTGGGGTTATTTTCCCTAATTTTTTTTTTACAAATTTTTAATTTTACCTTGGACCCTAACTCTGATATCATCAGGGCCCAAATTTATAGAAAAGAAAGATCTAATTGAATAGAAGGGGCAGGGGCCCCAAAAAAAAAGGGAACTCCGCTTTGCCTAATTTCGGGGGTTTTTTCCCTTTTGGGCATTTTTTTTTACTTTTTCCCCGTTCCAGGGAAACCCCTTTTGGGGGGGACAACCCGGGGGTTTTTCTTTAATTTTTTTTTGGTTCCCCTTTTATCTTAGCTGGGTATTAACATAGTATATGGGAAAAGGCCCCAAAACCCCCAAAAATTTAAAAAGGGGTTGGGGGTTTGGTTTTGGCCCAAAACGTATTCCCTTTTGGGCAGTCATAATTTTTTTTTGACCCCGATACTTTTTTTTTTCTTTAAAATTTTTTTTAAAATAAGGTTTTTTATTTTTAATGAAAATCATTTATTTCTTCAAACGGGAAAAGGGAAAACTTTTTTAAAAAGGGAAAATTTTGTTGTTGTAGCTTTTTGGGCCCAGACCTTTTTTTCTTTTTTCCCCCCACCCAAAGGGGCGGAAAAATTCCATGCCCTTTTCTCCCAAAAAAGAATTTCAAAATTTCCCCCAAACTGCCCTTTGCAAAAATACAAAGCTCAGAGAGGGCCCCAAATTTCAAACCAAAAAATAACTCCCCGTAACTTTTAATTTTGGTTTTTAAAATTTGGGCTTCCCCTTTTTAACTTTTTTTTATTTTAATCCCCCAAATTTTTTTTTAAAATTTATTATTTAAGAACTTTTGAAATAGATTTTTACTTTAAAGTATAAAGGGAAACAATTTCAATGTAACTCTTTGAAAAAAAAAACACTTTTAGCAAAAAAATTTTTAGGGATAAAGTGATACCCCTTCTGTCCCTCATCAGTTTTTTGGGTTTTCTAGGGTCACCTTGGGGCTTGCTCAGGGTGGGGCTTTTTTGGATCGGGTGTCCCTAGTTCGTAAATTTTTTTTGTGAATCCCCTTTTAGCTTTGCATTTTTGCCTCAATTCTCCTTGGTTAGGAAAACCATTTAAAAAAGGAGTTTCGAAAATGAAATTATTGGGTGAAAAAACTAGGTCACAAGAGCTTAAAAAAAAAAAACCTTGTGAACACGTAGAGGTACATTTTTTTTACCCAATCAATTTATTAAACTTGGTCAGGATGTTTGCCTAAAGGGGAATAGCCAAAAGAGTTAAACTGGGTCATTTAACCTTTTGTGAAAAAGTAGGTCACCAGGGGTCTACAAAAAAGAAAATAGTAACACTTTTACTTTTGGGGACATTTTTTTAAAAACCCAAAATGCCAAAATATTGTCAGAAATGCTTTTTGGGGGCCCTTTTGATTAATGGTTGGTGAGTTAACATTTGGGTCATCCTTTATTGGGGAAAAAATAGGGGCACCGGGGAACTAAAAAATAGAAAAAACCTTGGACACTCCCGTGGTTTTCCCCAAACATCAACACATTTATAAAGGGAAAGCTTTTATGTTTATAGCCGGTGAGTTGAACCGGTCATTTTCGGGTGTAAACTAGTGAGGGAAACTATTAAAAGGTAAAAAACCTTGTTAAAACCCCTAGCAGTCAACATTTTTGCATCAATTTATTCATAAACACTTGGTCAGGGGCCCCTTATTAATTATTCTGGGGTGAGTTTTGAACATGGGTTTTACCAAGATGAAAAAGTAAGGGGAAACCCGGGGCTAAAAATAAAAAAACATTTTTTTAACATCTTTTACGGACTTTTTTGCATCAATTTCCCCATAATTGGTCAAGGATGCTTGTCCACGTTTGATAACTTTATGGAAAACATGGGTAAACTGGATAAAAAGGAAGGGTTCCAACCCTTTTAAAAAATTTTTAAAAAACTTTGTTAAAAAAAAAGGTCACATTTTGCACGCATTCATCAAATTTTTGTCAAATGTCTGGGTTTGGTTTTTAGCTCGGGGAAAGTTTGAACATGGGTCATCATATGAAAAAATAGGCCCCCAGTTGGGTAGAAATTTTAAAAAACTTTGTTTTCACCCTAGTTTTTCCCCCTTTTTGCATCCCAAAACAACATAAAATTGAAAATTTAAAATGCTTGTCTAGGTGGGTAGCTCGGTTTAAGGGGCATGGGGGCATCCCCAAGGGTGAAAAACTAAAGGGCCACCGGGGGTAAAAATAGAAAAACCCCGTTTAAAAACCCCTAGTGGGCAAAATTTTACCCCAAATTTTTTAGCTTTGGGTAGGAAACCCTTGGGGTTAGGGGCATTGGGGGGAATTTAAAACGAACAAATTGAGAAAAATGGTTCACGGGGATAAAAATAGAAAAAATTTGTTACACTTCTAGTGCTACTGTTGTGATCCAAATTTCGTAGTTAATTGGTCTAAAAGTTTGTTTTGAATGATTTTCTAAGTCAAGATTCAACATGGGTCATCTTGGATGAAAAAACTAGGTCACACCGCCCAAATAGGAAAAGCCTTGTTAACATTCCTAGTGGTCACATTTTCGACTCAATTATCATCAAACTTGGTCAGGACTGCTTGTCTAGGTAATTGCTTGGATGAGTTCGAAATCGCATGTTGAAACTAGGTCAACGAGAGGAGCTAAAAAATAGTAAAAATCTTGTTAAGCACTCTAGTTGCTACTGTTTTTTTATCCAAGTATCCTGGAAATTGGTCTGACAGTTTGTTTTGATGATTTCTAGGTCAAGTTTTGAAATAATGTGTCACCTGGGGTAAAAAAACTAGGTCACACTAGCTCAAAATATGGATAATCCTTGTTAACCTGTAGTGGTCACATTTTTGACTCACCTGTCAATGAGACTTGGTCAGAATGCTTGTCTAGGTAATTGTTTGGATGAGTTTGATAAGTCAGGTGAGCGATCTAGGGCTATCATGGGGCCCTCTTTTTTGTATGGTTTTATTTAAAAAATATTTTGTTCCCAGTTATTTACAGAGATTTTGTATGATTATTTGGATTAAAGTTAAAGTACACTGATTTTCTTGTTATACACTACAATCCATTGTAACATCTTGAAAATGTTTTCCATGATATATACACATATATGATTTATATATGGAATAACTATATTTGGTTGGTAACCATTGACTTGGTAGTTTTTAGCTCGACTATTTGAAAATATGAAAGCTATTGTAAGTAACCCAGCGTCCCGCGTCCTGCGTTGGTTTAAATTTATTTTAAAGTCAAATATCTCAATTATTGCTTGGAGATATTCAAATTTAAACTTTACAATAGTTATTTTATCGTAACAATGTACATCAGATTGACAAGTTGGGATAACTTTTGCCTAACATATTAAAAACTTCACATGCATTTAAGGTCATAATTGTACATGTAGGTTACTGACCAAAGATCCATAATTTTATCGAGCATTTAGGCTGATTTTTCTTCCCTTTTTCAAACTTAGAATTTAATGGTAAAGTTTTGCTTGTAAGCATGTTAAATCTCCATAAGCTACTGAGGGGTTTGTGCCTTTTTTTGGGACAATTTTTATGCATTCATGATAATAAAGCAGTGATTTAGTTGATAAAACATCTTAATCCAAGCCCTTTGTACCTTTTCGGTCAGTTTTATGTATTCATTGGTAAGCATTTTTATACTCGATAAACACCCTTGTGACAACTTTTTCGAATAGTCGAGCCTTTAACTGTCCTAAAGACAGTTCTTGTGTTTTGCATAATAATAACTGAAACAAAAGTTTGGAAAGAGTTATAATATTTCACAAAAGGTAATGCAAACAATAGCTGTTGGTAGGACAGCACACTCAACTATATGCTTAGTGCTTGACAAATAGAAGAAACCTTGGTTTATTTAAAATATTTTAAGTTAAACAAAAGGACCAAAAATTTCTTTAAACCCAATATTCTACAGATATAAGCATTTTGGGAGAGAGTCCTAGCTAGTATGCTCGCAAAGAAATGTATGAAATTTCAATTTTTTCAAAAGCCAGATGTCTATGGAATACGAAAATATCTTGAAGCCCATAGGCAATATTTAAAAACAAATGGGTGCCTGATCGGGATCAAGTGTTTGCAAAGTTTTCAATGCCAAATATGTCAATCGGACTTTCGGGAAAATTGAGGTGATAGACGCCAATGTTCAAGATGACTAGGATAATTCTACTTATTCTTATCGAATAATCGAGTAAAAATGTGACATCTGCTTTGAAAGTAGGAATGGCATCTGCTTGTAACAATAGACCACTATACAATCAACATAATGCGCCCCCAGCAGTGCTTTCAGTGCTTTGATTATACAAAGTTCAAGGCACTGAAACTATTCAGTATTAACCTTTTGTTAATTGCATATTGCATATTTATAGCCAAAATAATGGCTACATACATTTCCACAAAAGTATGAGTACTGAAACTGAAAATTCAAAATTTTTCCAACATTTAAGAGAGATAACTTTGTCCAAAATCATTGAACCACAACCAAATTCAAACTTAAATTGCTCATTCCTTAGATGTATCTATATGTCAAATTTCAGTTGAATGTGTACAACCATTGGCGAGATAATGAATGAAAACTAAAAATTTCTGATTTCTTTCAAAGTTCAAGAGGGATAACTTTGTCAGCTATCATCAAACCATGACCAAATTCAAAATTAACCAGTGCATTCTTACGACACATCCATATCTTAAATTTGAATTGAATATGTACAACTGTTGGGGAGATAATGAATGGGAACTGAAAATTTCCTTTTTTTTCAAAGTTAAAGGGGCATAACTCTGCCAAAACTCATCGAACCATGACAAAATTTTAACTTTGCCCATTTCTTTGGCATATCCATATGTCAAATTTGAGTTGAATGTGTAATACCCTAGAGGAGATAATTAACGGAAACTGAAAATTTCATATTATTTTCAAAATGAAAGGGGTATAACTGTGCCAAAAATCATCGAACCATGACCAAATTCAAACTTGACCTGCAGATTCCTTTGACATATCAATATGTCAAGTTGGAGATGAATGTGTAATACCATTGTGGAGATAATGAACGGAAATTGAAAATTTCATATAAGTTTCAAAGAAAAAGGGGCATAACATGCAGCCAAAATTTCAGATGGTGCATTAATTATTTTTTTCATTTTAAGTTCAAAGCCCTTAAAACTTTTCAATGTTAACACAAACCATTTCCATACAATGTTCAAGGCACTGAAATTATTCAGTCTTAACCTTTTAGAAATAGCATATTGCATATTTGTAGCCAAAATAATGGCTAAAAGAATGAGTGCTGAAACTGAAAGTTCAAAATTTTTCCAACATTCAGGAAAGATAAGTTTGTCTAAAACCATTGAACCATGACCAAATTCAAACTTAAACTGCTTATTCCTAAGATGTATCTATATTATTTTCAAAGTGAAAGGGACATAACTCTGCCAAAAAATCATCAAACCATGACCAAATTCCAACTTGACCTGCCCATTCCTTTGACATATCCATATGTGAAATTAAAGTTGAATATGTAACACTGTTTGGTAGATAATGAACAGAAACTGTAAATTTCATATTATTTTCAAAGTGAAAGGGGCATTACTCTGCCAAAAATCATTGAACCATGACCAAATTCGAACTTGGCCTGGGCATTCCAAAAACATATCCATATGTCAAATTTGAGTTGAATGTGTTGTAACCATTGGGGAGATAATAAACGGAAACTGAAAATTTCATATTACTTTCAAAGTGAAAGGGGCATAACTCTGCCAAAAATCATTGAACCATGACCAAAATTTGAACTTGACCTGCGCATTCCTTTGACACATCCATATGTCACGTTTGAGTTGAATGTGTTGTACCTTGAGGGAGATAATAAACGGAAACTGAAAATTTCATACTATTATCAAAGTAAAAGGGGCATAACTCTGCCAAAAATCATCGAACCATGACCAAATTCGAACTTGACCTGTATTTTCTCATGACATATCCATATGTCAAGTTTGAGTTGAATGTGTTGTACCGTTGGGGAGATAATGAATGGAAACTGAAAATTTCATATTATTTTCAAAGTAAAAGGGGCATAACTCTGCCAAAAATCATCAAACCATGACCAAATTCGAACTTGACCTGTATTTTCTCATGACATATCCATATGTCAAGTTTGAGTTGAATGTGTTGTACCGTTGGGGAGATAATGAACAGAAACTGAAAATTTCATATTATTTTCAAAGTAAAAGGGGCATAACTCTGCCAAAAATCATCGAACCATGACCAAATTCGAACTTGACCTGTATTTTCTCATGACATATCCATATGTCAAGTTTGAGTTGAATGTGTTGTACCGTTAAGGAGATAATGAATGGAAACTGAAAATTTCATATTATTTTCAAAGTAAAAGGGGCATAACTCTGCCAAAAATCATCGAACCATGACCAAATTCGAACTTGACCTGTATTTTCTCATGACATATCCATATGTTAAGTTTGAGTTGAATGTGTTTAACCGTTGGGGAGATAATGAACGGAAACTGAAATTTCATATTATTTTCAAAGTAAAAGGGGCATAACTCTGCCAAAGATCATCGAACCATGACCAAATTCGAACTTGACCTGTATTTTGTCATGACATATCCATATGTCAAATTTGAGTTGAATGTGTCCAACCGTTCTTAAGATAATGAACGGAAACTGATGATGACGGAATGACAGAATGACGGAAGGACGGAACAGGGTAACACTATATGCCCCGGCCATTACATGGCGGGGGCATAAAAATGAACAAAAACTGATGATGACAGAATGATGGAACAGGGTAACACTATATGCCCCGGCCATTATATGGCGGGGGCATAAAAATTCTAAGACTTCACCTGAGAAGGTCAATGTTGTTTTTTTTATAGAAATAAAGTTTGGTGTGTTTGCTGAGCTAAGAGATGTATAGATTCGAGTTAGTTGAATATATTTAGTTGCCTGATATCATCAAGCAAGGATAAACAGTGGCTGTAATTCTAATGTCTCAACCAATTTAATAGCAACCCTTAAACCACAAGGGGCTCCTATATTTTAACTCAGTATAACTTAGTATAAACAGTGGCTGTAATTGTAATATCTCAACTAATGTAATAGCAACCCCTAAACCACAAGGGTCTCCTATATTTTAACTCAGTATAACTTAGTATAAACAGTGGCTGAAATTGTAATGTCTCAACCAATTTAAAATCAACTCCTAAACCACAAGGGGCTCCTATATTTTAACTGAACAAGCTCTTGTGATAATATGCAGTCTGACCAGTCTCAAGACTTTAATACAGTCAGGCACTTATTTTGACTTTCTATTAAGATAACATTAGAGACTTCCATATTTAAACCTGGGCAAGTATTATTCTGTATATTACACTAAATTATTGGTAAAACAGCGAATCTATTAAACATAACTGTGTGTTATGCTGAGGTACTCCGAGAAAGAATTCCACTATTTGTTGACTGGAAATACATGTATCTCATTCTGGTTCTAGAATTCATTTTAATGCGCAATATCTATCTTTTGTAATCTTTTCTGTATTGATATCTTTTATTACATTCTATTTCTATATCTATATACACAATGTCCTCTCTCTGTCCATTGGTACTGTTTTCAAACTTTTACTATACAGATATTACTCTTATAATGATATCCATCTGGTTTGTGTTAATATCATTTAAATTTCTAATGACATGAAAGATTTGCCCTGAATCAATATGTGTGTCCATTATCCTAGATATCTCAGCTTTTATCTAAAAATAATTTACTAACAGCCCTTACTTATACTGATATTCAAACTTCAACTTCTTTGATGTCATATTAAATTCATAATCATATATGATTTTGCCATAGATTTCTTTTATTTTATGGATATACAACATAGACATATCCTAAAACATATAAGTTTCACAACTAAAACCTTGATTTCTTGTCCCAGCTTGATCAACATTCATCTTTCCTTCTTTAATATCCAAATTTTGATTTTATATCCTATAACACACATATCACATACAGCTTGATATCCTTTTGATATATTATTACATCATACACAGACACTAGACCATTTAATAACCTTTTGATATATTATTACATCATACACAGACACAAGTCGCATTTAATATCCTTTTGATATATTATTACATCATACAAAGACACAAGACCCATTTAATATCCTTTTGATATTATTATTACATCATACACAGACACAAGACCCATTTAATATCCTTTTGATTTATTATTATATAATACACAAACACAAGACCCATTTAATATCCTTTTGATATATTATTACATCATACACAGACACAAGACCCATTTAATATCCTTTTGATATATTATTACATCATACACGGACACAAGTCCCATTTAATATCCTTTTGATATATTATTACATCATACACAGACACAAGACCCATTTAATATCCTTTTGATATATTATTACATCATACACAGACACAAGACCCATTTAATATCCTTTTGATATATTATTACATCATACACGGACACAAGTCCCATTTAATATCCTTTTGATATATTATTACATCATACGCAGACACAAGTCCCATTTATATCCTTTTGATATATTATTACATCATACGCAGAAACAAGACCCATTTAATATCCTTTTGATATATTATTACATCATACGCAGACACAAGACCCATTTAATATCCTTTTGATATATTATTACATCATAGGCAGACACAAGACCCATTTAATATCCTTTTGATATATTAATACATCATACACAGACACAAGACTCATTTATATCCTTTTGATATATTATTACATCCTACACAGACACAAGTCCCATTTAATATCCTTTTGATATATTATTACATCATACACAGACACAAGACCCATTTAATATCCTTTTGATATATTATTACATCAAACACAGACACAAGTCCCATTTAATATCCTTTTGATATATTATTACATCATACACAGACACAAGACCCATTTAATATCCTTTTGATATATTATTACATCAAACACAGACACAAGACCCATTTAATATCCTTTTGATATATTATTACATCATACGTGGACACAAGTCCCATTTAATATCCTTTTGATATATTATTACATCATACGCAGACACAAGTCCCATTTAATATCCTTTTGATATATTATTACATCATACGCAGAAACAAGACCCATTTAATATCCTTTTGATATATTATTACATCATACGCAGACACAAGACCCATTTAATATCCTTTTGATATATTATTACATCATACGCAGACACAAGACCCATTTAATATCCTTTTGATATATTAATACATCATACACAGACACAAGACCCATTTATATCCTTTTGATATATTATTACATCAAACACAGACACAAGTCCCATGAAATATCCTTTTGATATATTATTACATCATACACAGACACAAGACCCATTTAATATCCTTTTGATATATTATTACATCAAACACAGACACAAGACCCATCAAATATCCTTTTGATATATTATTACATCACACACAGACACAGTCCCATTTAATATCCTTTTGATATATTTTTACATCAAACACTAACATCCCGTGCAGAAAATATTTCCTGTTCTCAGGAAGTCCCAGGAAATCCCAGGATTATCCCAGGATTTGTTTGCTACCTCTTAACAAAAGTCCTGTTTATAGGATATCTCAAGACTTTTGAACATACTGAACAGGACAAAACAGGAATTGTCAGGACTTTAATCTTACCAACAGGAAAAAACAGGAAATCTCAGGACTTTTATTTTCAAATATGTCCTGAGGACAGGAATTATCAGGACTTCATTTATAGTGAAGTCCTTTAGTCAAAGACAAGAAAGATATTTTCTTAGAAGGCCTTTCTGTAAAGTGAAAAGTAAGAAGTCTTGTTAATTCCTGTTCTTTAGACAGAGGAATAAAAATTAATGAAAAAACTTTTGTGAGACTTTTTATTACTGAGCAAAGCTGAAAAAAATGCTAAGTATAAAAAATGAGAAAAATTGATAAAATATATTGAAGTCGGTTTGTAATAGTTTTCTTTAACACAATGGGTATCAAAATACTCAGAATTTAAAATTCTATAATCTTAGACCTTAATCACAAACAATTAAGAAAATATTGCTAATTGATATTTGAACATAGCAAGGAAATTATTTTTTTTTTATTTAATAAGATATTGTAATAGGGAAATTCAATATACATGTATATAACCTGCAGATAATTTTGGCACAGATTCTGAACGGAATAGGGACAGAATTGGCATGGAATCAGTGATTTCTGTTTGGACCATGGAAAGAAATGAAATTCTGTCATTCCATTTCAAAACAAAAACATAAAAGTTACCCAAAGCATTATTCTACTCTAGTTTGTTTTTTTTGCATTTACAAACATTGAAATGTATATGTTTTCAACCTATTGTACTTCTTACAGTACTTTTTTTTTACTCAAGCTCATGCAACTGTCATTTTTATCTATTTCAAATCATTGGGAACCAATATGCCTGATAATTGCATACACTTAGGACACCCACTTAGATATTACACCACGCAGATCAAAGATCTGATAAAACTGGCCACCTTTGTTCTCCCACCATAATGTGCATGACTAATTTACTCCCTGTCATTCCTACAAATCAGACTGTTCCATGTGATTATTTTGGGGAGAGGTAACATTACAAAGTTGAATGATATGCAGAATATGTCTAGGACATTGCAATTTTTCTTCTTTATTAAATTCATGATTTTTTAAATCTACTTATCTATTAGCTATTTGATGTGGTTTTTTACATTCAATGAATGTCATGTAAAATGATAACTGCTTTGATTTTTGGATTAACCCTGTTTTACCTAATGATGTACCTGTCCAGTTTGAATGGTCAGCTAGAAGCTTGGAAATAGTGTAAATTACAGAGGAGACTACTTCCTGTTTAAGCAATTTTGAAGATATAGTTTTGTTTAAGATGTTTAAGTTTAATAAGTGTAGTAATGGTTAATAAGAATGACAAAAATCAGAATCACCTGGGACAAGGAGATATACAACAGAATGAGGTAATTAAACCTTTAGTTACATTTATACAGAAACAGGTTATATATGTATATCAAACAATCAAGGTAGCAAACTAAAATTTGTAACCACTTCATACATTGATTTACTAACAATTGATTTAAATCTAGATTTGATTGTCACATTAATTTGTAACATATATAATATACAAAATAGCATATAAATAGATAGATTGTCTGTTTTATTTCTGCAAGTTAAAATAATGTGAAACAAATTAAAATTATGAGGACTAAATGGTACAGTTTTATACACACCTGTCAGTAAGTTTTGTGGAGCTGAATAAGACAGGGTTATCATAATTATTTATCATTTTATGTGTTGTTTTCAATGGAAAAATCTGATATTAGATTTCAAACAAATTGCAGGCTTTAAAGTGGGGCCAGTTCTAAGTCTGCCTGAGATGCTAGGTGAATAATGATGTGCAGTATTGAGCCCCAAAAGGTATGCTTTATTTTTTTAAATAACTATATTTGACTATTCTTAATCTTTCCCAGAAGAAAAAAATAGTTCATTGCACAATTATTTGAAACCATTTGTTACCTTTCTTTTAAAATTCTTATTTTAATGAAAGTTGCATTTAAGTTCTTACCTTGGTTGAATTTTACATCCAACTTATAAGCAACAAATTATTCTGCAACCAAATAGTACTAAGCATTATAAGTGTAAAGTTTCTTTCTCAATGAAACAATGGCTTGCTGACAGGGTTTAAACCAATATAGCAAGCAATCCTTCGATTACTGGTCTGATTTGTTAACCTGCATTTGGCCATGCCACCACTTGTGTTTATATTGCATGTAAAGTTTCATGACATCACTGCTTATTTGATATTACAAAACTTTAATTTCAACAAAACCTTTTTCTTCTCCATTACAATGAACAAATCTTATTTTTGAAATAAAAGACAATTAAAAATCAGAACACATTTCTTCTTTAAATTGATTTTTTTAAAGAAAGAAGTCAAAGTCTTGATGTAGGCAGGTTAAATGCAGGGTGAATATGTCATTTCTTAAAAATCACTTGAACAAGGCTTCATATGTATTAGGGACCTTTTTCTTCTCATGCTAATTATATGCCCCTTTGTTAAATTTGATAATGCTATGGGGGCTAGAATTTGGTTTATTTATACAAACACATTATGATAAATAATTGTTACACTGCTTAAAAGAATAGAACTGTACTTGACAGTCACTCAGTATTGCTGAACATGTTTTTTTTTTTCAGAAATAATGAAGGAGTCAGGGTGTCAATCAGAGTGCCAACTGTACAAGACTGGAAGATAGTAAGCTGGGAGCCTGAGAGCAAAATGATGTAAATGCCATGCAGGGAAAGTTTGTTAACTTGTGAATCAAAGCTAGCTTCTAGATGCCATTACAGTCAAACTGTTCAGTGTATTTTTTCTCAAATCTATAAACTTTCCTGGATCTTAAGTTCTAATTTGCTGACATTGGAAATAGTGTGTGATTTTTTTCATAATAAATTTTTCTGTTCTAGTCCCTTCAATTATATGTAATAATTGTATACATATAAAATGTAAAATATGATGAAATATTAAAATAAATATTTTTTAACTAACTAAATTTGTGCTTTAAATTAGTATTTCAAAGCAGCATTTATTAAAATATCAGCTTTTACTGTTTTCTACATTTCTACATGTCTGTCCTGGGGACAGGACATTTATTAGATAATGAGACTGTCCTGGGAACAGGACTTTCCTGGGATTACAGGACTGTCCTGGGAACAGGACATTCCTGGGATTATGGGATTGTCCTGGGAACAGGACTTTCCTGGGATTACAGGACTGTCCTGGGAACAGGACATTCCTGGGATTACAGGACTGTCCTGGGAACAGGACTTTCCTGGGATTATAAGACTGTCCTGAGAACAAGACATTCCTGGGATAGCAGAGCAATATTTTTTCCTGTTTTTTCCTGTCTTCAAGAAATTCCTGGGATTGTCCAGTCCCATTTAACGGCGTGAAAAAAGTCTCAGGATTATCTCAGGAAATCCTGGGATTTTTCCAGGACAAATTCCTGAGACTTCTCAGGAATTCCTGGGATAGTCCCAGGACTTCTTGTTCATTTTCTGCACGGGATGTGTTCCTTTTAATATTATTTTGATATATTTTTACATTCCATTTATTATCATTTTGATAAATATTCCTCTAGAGTCAACACACAATATAAGTTCCTGTGGATAACATTCTGATATAAATCTGTACTTTATACATGCAAGTCCCTTTCGATATCATTTTGATATACATGTATCTCTCTGTTTGATATAATTTTGATATATCTCTCTGAAGCCTAAAAACATTCTCAGTTCATTTTGATACATGTACATCTAATCTAGAGGAGCAGTTTGTTTAAACATTGTGTTTATATACCACAGAAAATTGATGTAAATATAATTACTTCTTTTTGTATAAGAGGAACAGAGTCTGTTACTAACTACAATAAAACTTAGAAAATGTGTTTTCCAGACACTTTTTTCTGACTAGTCAATGTAACACAAGTGGAACTCAATTCACTTTAAAACTAAGTTATGATTTTCTTGCGATAATCTATTCACTTGTCAGACAATTCATAACCCATCAACATTTTTTATTTGTTCAGAGAATAATAAAAAAGCCCAGGGCTGGGAATCAAAACTGCGTCGTATCCTACAAAATGTAAACAAACGCCGCCATCTTGGAACGAAAAACGTATGTTTTTGTTTATAACTTTTTTTGTTGGAAATGACTGAAAACGAGATATAATATGTATTAACACGCTACACTATTTTCCGCTTCGTTCGGTATATGTTGCTTGCACAACTATTTTGTAAAACAAAAGTTATAGCGAACTTGCAACTCGAAGCGGGGCAGAATTTTTATGAATTTGTGTGGATACGACGCAGTTCATATTGCTTTATCTATCGTTTCTCCTTCAAATCAATTATATACTCGTTTTCAGAGTTCACCATAAACTTCAAAACATAATTTTGCATCATTTACTAAATTTTCATGAAAAAGAAATGTTTATTTTCCAAGAAAATAATGAATTTTAACAAATGATACGACGCAGTTGAAAATAAAATATGATACGACGCAGTTGTATTTTTGGCAGTCTTTTCAACAGGGATAGTTTTGGCAAAATATTTCTATTTTATGGAATAATCACTTGCGCTAGATATAAAAAACCCAAATCATTTGCGGTGTATAGCAATGTTCTGTTGCTTTTGATTATTTAGAATACATTGTGTCATGTCCAATATAACATTTAATTTGAAATTTTACATTGCGGAAGCTACTTTTCAGAATTGATCATAATATCTGAAACATTTCTTATATATTCCTGTATGTTCAATATTATCCCTAATCTATTAACTTGAATTCATGATTGCTAGCTACGCTCTAAGATAACTGTGGTTCTGCATGTTCTGGGTAATGACTGTTTTTTGTGGTTTGTTTTCAAACTTTCACTCTACACATTAGCTTTACTAGGGGCGAGGACCTCCGGTGCGACTTTGTGCATTATTTCAGGCAAAATGTTGCACCTGCAGAGAACCATCGACATTTTGAAACTAGCTTGAAAGGTTTTCCACACGAAAGAATAAAAAGTCCCTGGTGGTTTTCGAATTCATAGCAGTTCAGTTCAAATGATTTGAATTCAGTAAACATAAACAGCTCGGCCACGGTTGGACACACCTGTCTGATTTGTTTTTTCAACAAAATTTGTTAACTTCAGCTGTACAAATAAGCAGCTTTTTTATTAACTTCTGGCGTGAAGTTATAAGATTATAAATATTTGAATTAGATTTCTAATTATAAAGAGAATAACATTTAAATTTCTTATTTCATTATGAAAGCAGAGAAATTTTCAATGTAAACAGGGGGTAATCCTCTGTGAAGTCATTTTCTGAAAACCTTTGTTTAAGTTTTCAGGCAATTCATTATCAAACAAAAATCATACTTTATGAAGGTATGTAAAGTTGCCATGTCTCTAG
The DNA here is from genome assembly GCF_026571515.1 of Ruditapes philippinarum. Classification (NCBI taxonomy): domain Eukaryota; kingdom Metazoa; phylum Mollusca; class Bivalvia; order Venerida; family Veneridae; genus Ruditapes; species Ruditapes philippinarum. The sequence goes on from NW_026853211.1 coordinate 52,177, forward strand.
TCTGTTCGATGCGATAATTAATCTGACCTTAATTTTCTGAAAACTTCTTCAATACTGTTGAAAGATCATGTCTGCCTATATCTGTATCAAATTTATCGGTGCACAGCGTAAAATACCTTTGCAAAACGGACATCTTCTTTACAAAATAATCTGTAGTTGTATAATATGTCACTCGATTTTGAAAATTTAAAGTTTTTTAATGGAGAAGAATGATACTTAAGTGCAAATATAGAAAATACATTCCGTAGACCTTTCCTCATCGGCGATAAAGAAATGCAATACGACAAAATCAGAGGTAATTAAAGTTCCGCGGCGCTGAACATAAAATGACTAAACGGAACGCATAACCTACTTGCAAAAAATATATTGTAGCTTAACCATTTATAATATAATTTTAAAAAATTACTGTTCAGTTTCGAAAAATAAAGCTCATCTGTTCTCACCGATTATTAAGAACATGAATACAATAAAATCGGCACGTAAAAGACATAAGTAATAACGGAATTGACGGAAATTATTGCTAATTACAAGTAACAAAGGTAGGCATGCAATTTGCGCATAGCTCTATTTCGATACCAAGAGACCTTTTCAAAATCTGTAATTCTTTCTCTCTCTTTTTTTTTTAAAAAAAGGTCATTCCTGATTAATACTAGTACAGGGTTCAGGAGAGGTTACACTGGAATATTGAATTTTGTATCAAAAATAGTAATCACTCCCATTTCAAACTCACGGGAACAATTTTAGAAGCATGCTAAGGCAACACTGGAACACGTTGTCATATGGGTGTGCGATCACGTGTGGATTGCACAATGTATATTGCATTTGACACAGCTTTTCAGAATTTGTAGATGCTTAATATGATAGGTACTTAAATGCGACCGAAAAATGCAGCCTTAATAGAATTGTATTACATTTCCATTTTTACGGAACCAATAAGTGACCTCTGCTTTTGACTTAAGTTGTAAACAAGAAATATTGTTGGAAGTTATTAGCATACCTAGCACATAATTTAAATAGTTTAAAACCAATATGCAGCCTGCAATGAAAATACAACTGCGTCGTATCATATTTTATTTTCAACTGCGTCGTATCATTTCGTAAAATTCATTATTTTCTTGGAAAATAAACATTTCTTTTTCATGAAAATTTAGTAAATGATGCAAAATTATGTTTTGAAGTTTATGGTGAACTCTGAAAACGAGTATATAATTGATTTGAAGGAGAAACGATAGATAAAGCAATATGAACTGCATCGTATCCACACAAATTCATAAAAATTCTGCCCCGCTTCGAGTTGCAAGTTCGCTATAACTTTTGTTTTACAAAATAGTTGTCTAAGCAACACATACCGAACGAAGCGGAAAATAGTGTAGCGTGTTAATACATATATCTCGTTTTCAGTCATTTCCAATAAAAAGAGTTATTAACAAAAACATACATTTTTCGTTCCAAGATGGCGGCGTTTGTTTACATTTTGTAGGATACGACGCAGTTTTGATTCCCAGCCCTGAAGCCACTACCTTGTAGAAAACCAACTTTAAAGGCCCATTACGCATAAAACGTTCAACTTTTCTTATTTTTCAAGTTATTTTTATATTTGGTGTCCTGCTACATTTTCAAATAAAACTAATTAATAGGTGATTCATCTTTTACTTGTTTGTATTGTCTTTTGGCAATTTATAGTACAGGATAATGCCTATTGAAGAACAAAATGCCTTAAATATTTCCCTTTGATCATTGAAATAACACAGATAAGATGAATGTCATAGAATAACAGTGTCACATATCATCATATAAGTGTCATGGATTCTAAAACAAGAGGGAACAAAAAAAAGTCAAGAGTGACAGATAGTTTCTCTGAAATAGTAATGTATTATCACTGATAATTAAGAGTGTTTCATTTAATTGCCATATAGAAACATACAGTAACTAAGGGCATGAAAAATTTTCATCAACTGTCACATATTTTATCCAAGGAAGTTACATATTATCACTAAGGGTGTCACATTAAATCCACATTTCATTAGTTTATTAACATATCCATATCAAGAGTCTAATCATTTCAACAACAAGTCACCATTTGTTTTTCAAATTATCACTAAGAATGCCTAAAGCCCCATTTACAAAGTCCCTGTTTGGCATCCCGGTTTGCCGCAGTTTAGTCCACCATGATCAAGGTTCTTGTTCCGTAATGTAAAATTCTATCAATAAAATGTCACTTCAATGTCACATTCAGTCAATAAAATGTCATATGTCACTTAAATGTCACACACAATCACTTAATTGTCACATGTCACTTTGTTGTCATATACTATCACTAAAATGTCAATTAAATGTCACATAATGTCACTAAAATGTAAAATTCTATCAATAAAATGTCACTTCAATGTCACATACAGTCAATAAAATGTCATATGTCACTTAAATGTCACATACAATCACTTAATTGTCACATGTCACTTTGTTGTCATATACTATCACTAAAATGTCAATTAAATGTCACATAATGTCACTAAAATATCACTTACAATCATCAAAGTGTCTATTCTTTCATCTTAAATGTACATTTATACCAACAATTTTTAAGTTTAGAATATCATCACATTTTTCCAACAAGATTTGCATATGAGTGAGTAAAATGTCATAAATCATCTTCAACAATGTCATAAATTATCAGTGTCATAAATTATCACAATGTCATGAATAATCACAGTGTCACAAACTATCACAGTTTCATACATTATCACAGTGTAATACATAATCACAGTGTCATACATAATCCACTGTCATACTTTATCACAGTGTCATACATTATCACAGTGTCATACATTATCACAGTGTAATACATAATCACAGTGTCATACATAATCACAGTGTAATACATAATCACAGTGTAATACATAATCACAGTGTCATACATAATCACAGTGTAATACATAATCACAGTGTAATACATAATCACAGTGTAATACATAATCACAGTGTCATACATAATCACAGTGTCATACATAATCACCGTGTCATACTTTATCACAGTGTTATAAATTTACAGTGTCATGAATTATCACAATGTCATAAATTATCACATTGTCATACATTATCACAGTATCAAAAATCACATTGTCATTATTTGTTTGTTTGTTTTGGGTTTTACGTCACATCGACACAGTATAGGTAATATCGCGACGTTCCAGCTTTACTGGTGGAGGAAGACCTCAGGTGCACTTCCGTGCATTATTTCAGGCACGAACGGCACCTGAGTAGAACCACCAACGTTCTGTAAGCTAGCTGGATAGCTTCCTCACATGAAAGAATCCAAAGTCCCTGTCGGGATTCGAACCCACAGCAGTGAGGAACACATTGTCATTAATTATCACAGTGTCATTAATTATCACAGTGTCATACTTTATCACAGTTTAATAAATTATCATAGTGTCATACATTATCACAGTGTCATAAATTATCACAGTGTCATACATTTATTGTCATTAATTATCATAGTGTCATAAATTATCACAATATCATACTTTATCACAGTGTCATAAATTATCAGTGTCATAAATTATCATAGTGTCATACATTATCACAGTGTCATAAATTATCACAGAATCATAAATTATCACATTGTCATACATTATCACAGTATCATAAATTATCACATTGTCATTAATTATCACAGTGTCATAAATTATCAAAATGTCATAAATTATCACTGAGAGTACCATATATTATCACCAATACTTAGATAATGTGATAATTTTCACCAAGGATAGCCTTAGTTATCACAGATAAACAAACTCATGTTGAAGACAGAATTCTCCAACAACATCATTTTCACAAATTTTCAATTCAATTAATTAATCAACTTTAAACTTTCTATTTCAATTTCTGACATTTTATAATTGACTTTTCCCTTGGATGCATTAATGTTTAAATTTTCCATCAAAATTTTGTAGTTATAATCCTTAAAATGTGCAAAATTTTCTTTCAAATGTTTGCTTGAGGCTTAAAGTTAAACACTTTTTAAAATGTACTGCCATATATTTCATATAAAATAGACTGATAGATACTGCATGCATTCTCTCAAAGACATATATATTCAGTTACTTACGAATCTTTCATCAAATACAATGAGTCAATTGTTTAAATATGTATACTGTTCAGGAAAGTACCAAAAAACATGACTTATTTTCAAGAAAAAGAAATTTCTCCTAAATACTAACACAAGAGGGCCAAGAGGGCCCTGCATCGCTCACCTGAAAACTAGGTCAAATGGTCAGAGTGGAGTCCCTTTTCACCCTGAGAAGCACAATTGAAAACAAGGGACAGCTTAAAATGAATTTCTTTTGTACACTGTCACCAAGGAAATATTTGTGTAGAATTGTGTAGATGTTGTTTAGATGCTGCTGTTTTCTAATTTTAAGTCTGGCAGCCATTTTATCAAACAGTTCAGCCTGTCACTAAGTGAGAGGTGACCTTATAAAAAGACAAGATATGTTTGTAAAACATGTATGCCCCCTATCAGCAGCCAATTAGTCATGTGATAAGGTTATTATGCATGACTTCTGACCCAGTGATCAAACAATTAATAAGGGTTATAAAGTATCTACTGGTCATGACCTTGACCTTTGACCTCTTGACCTAAAACTCAATAGGGGTCATCTGCTGGTCACGACCAATCATCATACAAAGTTTGAAGTTCCTAGGCCTAGGCGTTTTTAGTAAATTGATCAGAAACCGTTTTTACTTACAAGGTCAATGTGACCTTGACCTTTGACCCCTTGACCCCAAAATCAATAGGGGTCATCTGCTGGTCATGACCAATCACCATGCCTAGATTGAAGTTCCTAGGCCTAAGGGTTCTCATATTATTGATCGGAAACCGTTTTAACATACAAGGTCAATGTGACCTTGACCTTTGACCCCAAAATCAATAGGGGTCATCTGCTGGTCATGACCAATCACCATGCCAAGTTTGAAGTTCCTAGGCCGAAGCGTTCTTTAGTTATTGATCAGAAACTGTTTTTACTTACAAGGTCATTGTGACCTTGACCTTTGACCCCTTAATCCCAAAATCAATAGGAGTAATCTGCTGGTCATGACAAATCACTAAACCAAGTTTGAAGTTCCTAGGCCTAAGTGTTCTTGAGTTATTGATCAGAAACCGTTTTTACTTAAAAGTTCAATGTGACCTTGACCTTTGACCCCTTCACCTAAAACTCAATAGGGGTCATCTGCTGGTCATTACCAATCATCACACAAAGGTTTAAGTTCCTAGGCCTAAGCGTTTTTAGTTAATTGATCGGAAACCGTTTTTACCTACAAGGTCAATGTGACCTTGACCTTTGACCCCTTGACCCCAAAATCAATAGGTCATCTGTCTGGTCATGACCAATCACCATACCAAGTTTGAAGTTCCTAGGCATAAGGGTTCTTAAGTTTATTGTTCGGAAAGCATTTTTACCTACAAGGTCAATGTGACCTTGCCCTTTAACCCCTTAACCCCAAAATCAATAGGGGTCATCTGCTGGTCATGACCAATCACCATACCAAGTTTGAAGTTCCTAGGCCTAAGGGTTCTTTAGTTATTGATCGGAAACCGTTTTTACCTAAGAGGTCAATGTGATCTTGACCTTTGACCCATTGACCCCAAAATCAATAGGGGTCATCTACTGATCATGACCAATCACCATCTCAAGTTTGAAGTCCCTAGGCCTAAGGGTTCTTTCATTATTGATCGGAAACCGTTTTTACCTACAAGGTCAATGTGACCTTGACCTTTGACCCCTTGACCCCAAAATCAATAGGGGTCATCTACTGATCATGACCAATCACCATACCAAGTTTGAAGTTCCTAGGCCTTAAGGTTCTTTAGTTATTGATCGGAAACCGTTTTTGCTTTCAAGGTCAATGTGACCTTGACCTTTGACCCCTTGACCCCAAAATCAATAGGGGTCATCTACTGATCATGACCAATCACCATACCAAGTTTGAAGTTCCTAGGCCTTAAGGTTCTTTAGTTATTGATCGGAAACCGTTTTTGCTTACAAGGTCAATGTGACCTTGACCTTTGACCCCTTGACCCCAAAATCAATAGGGGTCATCTACTGGTCATGACCAATCACCATACCAAGTTTGAAGTTCCTAGGCCTTAAGGTTCTTTAGTTATTGATCGGAAACCGTTTTTGCTTTCAAGGTCAATGTGACCTTGACCTTTGACCCCTTGACCCCAAAATCAATAGGGGTCATCTACTGGTCATGACCAATCACCATACCAAGTTTGAAGTTCCTAGGCCTAAGGGTTCTTTAGTTATCACTCGGAAACCATTTGGTCTACGGACCGACGGACCGACAAGTGCAAAGCAATATACCCCCTTTTCTTCGAAATGGGGGCATAATAACAGAAAAAGAGTAGGAAAACAAACATTTGACCTGGCTGGGGATTGAACTGTTGACCTTGATCCCCTGGTGTTGGGCCAATTTTGACCCTAGGGCTTTCATTTGAACAAACTTGGTAGACAATCACTAGACAATCAGTAGACAACCGATGTTTTATGCTAAATAATGATATAATCTCACTTGTTTACTCAGATCGTATGTCATTATCGGCATTGTTTACATTTTACATGTACTGATAAACGCTTCTTTTGTTAATTTGAGAGACTGACAACTATAAATAATGTCACAATTATAAAGATTAATGATTTATTTCATTAATTGTTTACATATTTTCTTATAAACAGCGTATGTTTAGCTAATTTTAGTTGCATTCATTGTAATTTTACTCAATAAACTTTGACAGGTGTTGTTGTTGTTCGCTAATGCATTATGGGTTGTATAACTTCTATTGTCAATAGCAATTGCTGCTGAAGCTCAGTAAACAAACTGTTTCAGAGTTATGTATCATCAAAGCAACAAACTTATAGTCAGTCATTTTTATAAATATTATATGTATCAATTTATCGTATTTTCATGTAAACTTTCATAGATCTTTAGCTAAGAATTGTTGATGTTCGGACGTTCGGTTGGTAAACAGCCTTCTTTGTGTATGGAATAATTATTGATCGTTTCCGAACGTCAAATGTTCAGTTTTCGAACGTCGTACATTGTCCACCGACCAAAACGTACAGTTGAACATTTTAAAACCTTTTTATGTTCGTTTCCTCAGATTTGGTATAAATAGGCTAGAAAACGATCAACTTCAGTCAGTTTTCATTTAACTTTCGGTTAGTCTACATTATTGTCGTGTTCTTCTGAACGGCAAATTTTATTTATTTCTAAGGCAAAACAAAACATAGTCTTTAGATTATTATTTTACATTTAATCAATTATTGTCTAAGATTATAATTTATAGGAACTTTATAATTTTTGTTTCACATTATTACGGTCACTGACTTGACCAAACTTTATATTTATATTTCCACATTTTGAATAGAAATTAAACAGCAGTCGCTGTAATAATTTACGTGAAGTCTTAGTAAGATATATATAGCTACTAAGACTGAATTATATACATGTGTTGATGTTATTTACAATACTGTTATTTGAATATTTGACAATTGAACTTATTAACAGTTTACCACTAATTAAAACTAGTAAACTGTGAACAGTCTTTCTTTTTTGTGGCTCAATTTTAATCTTAAACTGGCATATCTCCAGAAGTGAGGAGGCATTATCAAGTACTGTGGAGTACAGTGTCCTAGACATACAGAGTTATACAGAGTAGCCCACTATTGGCAGACGTCAAAATAGCATATTTCAGCTAAATAGACTTTGACAGTCGTCCGAAACAATTTCTATTATATATAGAACATTGTTATATTTGTGATCGTTTCATCATTCCTAAATACAATATAGTTCTCTACAGTCCAGTTCGATTATTGGTCACCAAGTCTTGAGCACGTTACCACACATTTTAAGAAGATTAAAGGGGCCTGGTACCATATAGCTGGACCGTAGTGCAACAATATCTAAGCTTGAGCTCTTTTGGATTTTCACAAGAAGTTTTTTTAAGATTTTTCTATACACATGTTACATGTATATATAAGGAAAATCAATGACACCTGTGGTGGTGTCAATTTTGACCCTATAGGGCTTTTATTGGAACAAACATAGATTTTTTTCTATGAGCATCATTTGTTGTCTTAATAACTTCTTTATTGATTAAATTCATTGAACTTCATATATAAATCTTATAGTTAATTTTTTAACAAGGAAAATTATCCAATTAATTTTCAGAACAACAGGGGGAGGAACTGAGTTATTCCCCTTTAAACTTTTCAGTAAAAACCAAAAGAGGAAGTAAAAATTGTAAAATTTCCTCCTTTCTTGTCCAACAGAAAGTCAATACCATTTTTGGACTACCTTCAAAACTTAGTGTCAAATTCAACTATCAAAGTAAGTTAAAAATTTATTCTTATAAAGAAAATTTCATATTTATATTGAACAATTTTTTTAGGAAAGTACTACATAGAATAATTTATTAGATAAGTTGTCAGTTAAATTATCTCCTTAGTAAAAATATTCTGCTCCAAGTTACAATTCAATGTACTGTGAATATTAAAAACATAAAAACTGAAAATTTATCAAATATATAACTATATTGACGTATCATTTAGTCTTTAACAATTTTTATGTAACTGTAGATAAAAAAAGCTGACAATATTTCAATGGATATAAATCAATCAACTTTTTTTTGAAAGGCCTATTGAGTATCTACCCCCCCCCGCCAACCCCCCCCCCCCCCCCCCCCCCCCCCCCCCCCCCCCCCCCCCCCCCCCCCCACCCCCCCCCCCCCCCCCCCCCGTCTAAAAAAGGCTTTGAAATTCATTTTTTATATTTAAAAGCCATATTTATTTTTCATGTCATATTGCAATTCGGACAAAAGTACTGCTTGAACATATTCCTGAACAACTTTTCTTTTCTTTTTTTTTTTTGCAATTAAACAATGACATTTACACAGTTTTACTGCAGTATACAGAAGTATAGCATATTATCACCAAGAATGTCATTAAAGCAGCGTTCTGTTTTTTTTTTCTGTTGGAAAAACAATATTGCCTTGTTTTAAGCTAATCATTTTAGTAATTTTATTGTGGAAAAGTGCATCACTTCTTGAAACAGCATCCCAAGAGCTACTTATAAAACAAAATTGACTTTTTTTGTCTTAAAAAAAGAAGACCAGGAAACAACTTGTCTGGTTTGGTAATTTAAATAATCAGGAACCGGTTGAACAGGGTGATGCTCCCCGAGAAGGTTTTGGACACCGGAAAGTATAAAAAAAAATGAACAAAGGGCAAAAACTCCAAAATTAGGCAAGGCAGAGTTATGTTTTTTTTGCACTGCACTTTTATTCAATGAGATCTATCTATAAAGTTTCGTGATGATATCTCTTATAGTTTCAGAGTTATGTCCCTGGTAAAATTCAAGGGGAAAAATGAACAAAGGGCAATAACTCTAAAATAAGACAAGGCTGTGTTTAGGTTCTTTAGCATTGCAGTTCTATCCAATGAGATTTATCTACCTACAAAGTTTCATGTTGATATCTAGTATACTTTTAGAGTTATGTCCCGGATAAAAGTCAAAAAGTAAAACAAAGGGCAATAACTTCAAAATACTGTTGAGTTGACACTAAAGGTTACACAAAGTGCACTTGGAGTGCACTAGATGTGCACTACTAGTGTACTTTGAAGTGCACTAGACCTATTATATGTATTAAGCAGTTACCTTTTATTTCAATGAATAGCAATTAGACTTTTTCAAAAAATAAATTCTGTTTAATAGTTTTTCATAATAAATTTGAAGTTGTGAATATTGGATTTTGTAAAAAAAATGGTGTAAAATATTAGAACAATAATTTTTTTAAAGTCATTTGTTTTACTGATTTTGTACTTTAAAACTTAATTGTTAGAATAAGTAAATATAAATAATAACAAGCAATTATCATAGTATTGCAAGCAATCCATAAGTCCCCTACCGGTTAGAGCCCCAGGAACATTCTAATGGGCCAATGGCCATTCAATTTTACCAGTGAATGAATGACATGAATGAACTTAAAGCTTTTGAGTTCTAAGTTTGTCTATATCACAGTAATGTGTTAAGTTTCCCTGCCTAGTAAGGAAATTATGTTTAGACAACCTTGTCATATAATTATGATGTGGGATTTTAAAGTAAATCCTATAAGGAATGAAGAAGTTGGAGTGAAAAATACCAATTTCTCGAAAAAAATCTAAGTTCAAGGGGGGATAATTCTGGAAATAGTCTTGCTAGAGTATTTAACCTTCTCAAAAATGTTGAGTGATAATAAGAAACATATATATGAAGTTTGAAGTAGATACATTAGAAAATAAAGAAGTTATTTAAAAAAGACAACATTTTTTTTCATAAAAATTCTAAGTTCAAGGGAGGTAATAGTGATAATTTTTTTTTGTAAACCTTGTCAAAGGGAGGTAATAGTGATAATTTTTTTTTGTAAACCTTGTCACATATGATGTGGTTGATGGTTAAAGTTTGAAGTAAACACCTTAAGAAATAAAGAACTTATAGTGAAAAAGCTGAAAAATTTAAATCAGAAATCTTGAAATTCAGGCTATTTGTTGCCATAGCAACCAGAATTTTCAACATAGGAAAAAAAGAAAAAGATGTGCATAATCTCCAGACTACCATCTACCCATATTTCAAGTTTCATAAAAATATTTTCAGTACTTTTTGAGTTATCACTGGATCCAGTTTATGTGTTAATATTTTGCCATATTTTCAGACTATTAGTTGCCATAGCAACCAGAATTTTCAACATAGAAAGAAAAAAAAAAGACGTGCATAATCTCCATACTGCCATCTATCCATATATCAAGTTTCATAAAAATATTTTCAGTACTTTTTGCGTTATCGCGGGATCCAGTTTTGTGGACGGACGGACTGACAGACAGACTGACAGACGGACGGACGGACAGACGGACGGAGGGTAAACCTAAAGTCCCCTCCGGTTAAACCGGTAGGGGACTAATTAAGAATGAAATTAAAATGTCAGATTCATGATAAATATGAGAGTAACCAGAGAGTGAAAGACTCAAGTCGAGCCCCTTAAGTTCTTTTAAAAAAAATTTTCACTTCTGTTTCCAAATAAATCTATCTATAAATATCACACCTGGTTTAATCTCCAAACAAGAGCACCGCTAGGCGGAGCATTATATGCCCGAAAGTGTTTTTTTTTTTTCAGTAAAGATGAAGCATTTGTAAGACATGGGACTAAAATAAAGTATAACCTCCTTCAAATAACAATCCTCCTTTGAATTTTCAATATTGTGGTCCAAATGGAACTTTAAGTTATGCCCCAGAAACTCTTTTCAATTCTAAGGTAAAAGTGACCTTGACCTTTGACCTTGTGACCCCAAAATCATTAGGGGTCTTTTACCCAATATGGACAATCATACTATGAAGTTTAAACACAGTAGGCCAAATGATACTTAAGTTATATTCCGAAAACTGTTTTCAGTTTTAAGGTAAAAGTGACCTTGACCTTGTGACCCCAAAATCAATAGGGGTCTTCTACCCAATATGGACAATCATCCTATGAAGTTTGAATATTGTGGGCTAAATGGAACTAAAGTCATGCTCAAGAAACTGTTTTCAATTTCTAAGTAATAGTGACCTTGACCTTTGACCTTGTGACCCCAAAATCAATAGGGGTCTTCTACCAAATATGGACAATCATCCAATGAAGTTTGAACACTGTGGGCCAAATGGAACTTAAGTTATGCTCCGGAAACTGTTTTCAGTTTTAAGGTCATAGTGACCTTGACCTTTGACCCCAAACTCTATAGGGGTCTTCTACCAAATAAGGACAATCATCCTATGAAGTTTGAACACTATAGGACAAATGGAACTTAAGTTATGCTCTGGAAACTGTTTTCAGTTTTAAGATCATAGTGACCTTGACCTTTGACCTTGTGACCCCAAAATCAATAGGGGTCTTCTACCCAATATGGACAATCATCCTATGAAGTTTGAACACTGTGGGCCAAATGGAACTTAAGTTATGCTCCGGAAACTGTTTTCAGTTTTAAGGTCACAGTGACCTTGACCTTTGACCTTGTGACCCCAAAATCAATAGGGGTCTTTTACCCAATATGGACAATCATCCTATGAAGTTTGAACACTGTAGGCCAAATGGAACTTAAGTTATGCTACGGAAACTGTTTTCAGTTTTAAGGTCATAGTGACCTTGACCTTTGACCTTATGACCCCAAAATCAATAGGGGTCTTCTACCCAATATGGACAATCATCCAATGAAGTTTGAATATTGTGGGCCAAATGGAACTTTAGTTATGCTCCGGAAACCAAATTGCTAACGTTTTCAGTTTTAAGGTCATCGTGACCTTGACCTTTGACCTTATGACCCCAAAATCAATAGGGGTCTTCTACCCAATATAGACAATCATCCTATGAAGTTTGAATATTGTGGGCCAAATAGAACTTAAGTTATGTTTCGGAAACCAAATTGCTAATGTTTTCAGTTTTAAGGTCATAGTGACCTTGACCTTTGACCTTATGACCCCAAAATCAATAGGGGTCTTCTACCCAATATGGACAATCATCCTTTGAAGTTTGAATATTGTGGGCCAAATGGAACTTAAGTTATGCTCCGGAAACCAAATTGCGGACAGACGGACGGACGGACGGACGCCAGGGGGTATAACATAATATGTCCGAAATTCTTTCGGGCATAAAAAAAAAGGTGAGCAATAAGTCTTAACAAAATTTGTATTCTCAAGCACTGACAACATGTTTCTGGAAATTTCGATTTTTTTAAACAGCCAATTATACAGTCAAACTTGTAAACAAAGACATCCAAATAAAGGACTGATCACAGCCTTTATAGACAAATGGTCCTTATTTAGAGGTTACTCTGTTCTATTTATCAATGAGAATTGTTGAAAATTGGTCTTTATTTTAAAGGTGGTCTTTAATTTACAAGGTGGTCTTTATTTTGACATGGTCTTTATCATAGCTTTGTTACACTGACAACATTGAGGTATTGATAACTGATTGCAGTAGAACAGCCATAAATGTTACACTAACAGCAGTGAGGCATTGATAACAGATTGCAGTAGAACAGCCACATGAGTTACACTAACAGCAGTGAGGTATTGATAACTGATTGCAGTAGAACAGCCACATGAGTTACACTAACAGCAGTGAGGTATTGATAACTGATTGCAGTAGAACAGCCACATGAGTTACACTAACAGCAGTGAGGTATTGATAACTGATTGCAATAGAACAGCCACATGTGTTACACTAACAGCAGTGAGGTATTGATAACTGATTGCAATAGAACAGCCACATGTGTTACACTAACAGCAGTGAGGTATTGATAACTGATTGCAATAGAACAGCCACATGTGTTACACTAACAGCAGTGAGGTATTGATAAATGATTGCAATAGAACAGCCACATGAGTTACACTAACAGCAGTGAGGTATTGATAACAGATTGCAGTAGAACAGCAACATGAGTTACACTAACAGCAGTGAGGTATTGATAACTGATTGCACTAGAACAGCCACATGTGTTACACTAACTGCAGTGAGGTATTGATAACTGATTGCAATAGAACAGCCACTTGTGTCACACTAACAGCAGTGAGGTATTGATAAATGATTGCAATAGAACAGCCACATGAGTTACACTAACACATTGAGGTATTGATAACAGATTGCAGTAGAACAGCAACATGAGTTACACTAAACAGCAGTGAAGGTATTGATAACTGATTGCACTAGAACAGCCACATGTGTTACACTAACTGCAGTGAGGTATTGATAACTGATTGCAATAGAACAGCCACTTGTGTCACACTAACAGCAGTGAGGTATTGATAAATGATTGCAATAGAACAGCCACATGTGTTACACTAACAACTGTTTGTTTGTTTCATTTAACGACTTTTCCCAACAGTATTTTAGCCATATAGGTGGGTTACAAGTTTCCAAACCATCGTTCCTGGAGAGTTACACCAGTACTAGACTACCTTCCTAAACTGCTAAACTACCAAAGCATCTCCTGGGGATCGAGCCCACGCCAGAGAGGTAACTGGATTAGAAGTCATCGACTCTAACCCCTCGACCACGGAGGCGGTTTACTAACAACTGTGAAGTATTGATAACTAATTGCAATAGGAGAACAACTGTGTTACACTTACAAGAGTGAAGTAAAGATAAATGGTTGCAAAACAAGAATTTGATAACTGATTGCCATCAATTACACAAACAACAGCAAAAATACTGATTAATGACTTGAATCAATAGGAGAACTATGTATTACACAAACAACAGAAATCATTCCCCTTAAGAATTGTCCAAAAAATGAGCAATCAAAAATTAATTTGAAGTCTCTACATTCCTGTTAATAATAAAATGAATTAAAATAATTAATTCTTCCTAATGATGTCTGTAAGAATAACTTTTTCTATGATAATCATTGTAACAAAATGAAATGATTTTAATCATTTCAACTATATAATATTTTAGTAAACATTAAAATATTTTATAAGATTAGGATTAGCCTACCCATATGAGTGAAAAACAATAAATATCAAATAAGGCTATAAAAAATTATTCTAGCATAAAAATCTCCTTTTTGTAGAATTTCATGATAATGCACATTTTATTTAATGTACAAAACAAAAACAGAAATCATTCAGAAAATATTATAGTATAAAAATGTCCTTACTGTAAATTTCAAAAATTGTACATCAAAGAAAATAAAACAAGAAATAATTCAGAAATTATTATGACATCATAATTATAGAAATCTCAATATTGTAGAATTTCATAATATACACAATTAAATGTATATATATATATATATATCCCATTATCATGTTGACCACGGCGCAAGAGTGTAAATGGTAACGTTACACTATAGGCGCGTCATTGAAAAAATACTAATTTTTACAGTTTACTGTTCTTATTTTATATATGTGATAAATAGAATATTATATTCGTGTAGATTCAATACTACATTTATTGAACTTGTTGAATAAAACAATATTATGTTCGCCAGAGGCTCGCATAATATGATTTTATTCAACTTGTTCAATACTTACACTCATTCAATATCCTCTATTTAAAAAACAAAAGTATAAATTATTCAGAGACAAACAGGAGAAAACAAAAATCATCAACAAACAGTGAACTAGTTCCAGGTAGAACACATGAATACAGATATATTCCAGATAAGAAAAATAGCTATAAATATATTAAAATATAAGAGAACACTTTTCAAGTCCAGATGCATTCACGCCTCAAAGGAATATATAGTTACAGGGATCATGATTTTTTTGTAGATTTGTATCAAATTGGTGGAACTGCTGGGAGAAAATTGCAGACATCTCTTTTGCTGGAATGATTTGATATACATGTAGTATACTAGAGGAAATAGAACATATCTCTGGCCATTAATCTTGTTATATTATCAAAGATTGCTATTTTCTTCTTACTAAACATATGGTTAAAATCCAGGGGAAACCTGATAAGCATTCATCAGATAAACTCATTTCATAACTCATAGCAATTTATTACAACCCTTCTTTTTATACACAAGGTTATTTACCTGAACCTGTTATTCTGAACATGTTGTGTAAACTAGAAGGGTTTTTGTCACAAAAACATATGTCTCCCAAAACTATGGATGGTCACTCATGTGAAGATTCATTGAAATTGCACCAGTAATTTGACCTGTGAAAGCCGGACAAGAACTTTTTATTTATAGCTCTGACGGCCATTTTGTACAGCCAAGCGGAACATGCTGGTATTGTGCATTGTACTAGAGTCTAGAGATAGTACTGATCACTCCTGTAAAGGTTGGTTGAAATCCCACCAGTAGACATCCATTAGAACATGTTTCATGCCAAATATCTAAGCTCTAGCTCTTTGGGTTTTTTAGAAGAAGATTTTTAAAATTTTTACTATATGCATATAGGGAAAATCAATGACCCCCTGGGACTGGGCCAATTTTGACCCCAGGGCTTTTATTTGAACAATCTTGGTAGACACTCACTAGAAGATGTTTCATGACAAATATCTAAGCTCTAGCTCTTTGGGTATTTCAGAAGAAGATGTTTTAAGTTTTTTCTTTTGGTTGCCATGGCAACCAGAGTTCTGCATGGAATGGAATTCTTTAACAACTTTGTTAAGGCTTCACACAAGGAACATCCCTGTGAAGTTTCATTATGATCTGCCTTATGGTTTCAGAGGAGATGTCGTTTGAAAAGTGTGAACAGACAACAGACGACGGACGACGTACGACAGACGACGGACGAAGAGTGATCCTAATAGCTCACCCTGAGCTTATTTTCAGGTGAGCTAAAAAGTGCCTGAAAAATATTTTGCAAAAAAAAGGCTTAAAGTTAAATGCTCAATGTGCTTGTTTATACCCAAAAGGTTTAAGTGTTTTTCTTCAGATACTTATATACACTTTAGAAAAAACATACAAGTACACTGACTATAGGTTTGTATATGTCTTGTGTCTAAAATAAAATAATTCATTCAAACTCATGACAAGTTTTTGTATCATTTCTAGTGATACAGAATAAAGTTTATATATACAGTAAAAAATTTCAATACAAAATTCATTAAGACATGTTTTTAAAGAATATTGCATGTAAATTAATGTACAATCAAAATAAATCACCAGATTCTTAAAAGATATCTGAAGAGTTATAGCCATATAATTATTTTATATACCTAGTATATAATTTTCTCTTTAAATTATAGCAAAAAAATAATAAATAACAGGGGAAATAATCAAATTAAATTTTATAACAACAGGAAGAGGAAGTGAGTTATTTCCCTTCCATTTTTTCATTTAAAACCAAAAGAGGAATTTCCAACTTTGTCAAACAGAAAGTCAACAAAAGTTTTTTTTTCAATTATTTTCAAGACAAAGTCATACTGATACTGTCAAATACAACTTTAAAAGTAAGTTCAAAATTATCTTTAAACACACAATTTCACATTTGAGTAAATACATTATTTAAGAAATTATTGGATGCAATATCAATATTATATTATCAATTTAGTTTCTGTTTGATTCAAGAATCTTCAAAGTAAAGTTACAAATTTAATATTATGTTAATTTTTAAAAACATAAAACACTAAAAGTTGATCAAACTTATAAACTAATATTGATGTATCAAAGCCTTAAATAATTATCATAAATGTAGCATTGGAAAGCTTACAATATTGAAAGGGACATATTGATAAAGCATTAAAAGTGAGTTATATATATCTTTTATAATTGTTTTTATTTTATTTTCTTTTTGGAAAAAAAAAAACAACATTTTTTTATGAATTTATAGTAGTAAAGTTTTAAGTCAAAACAAAGTGGAAGAAAATCCACCATTACAGAAACCTTTGGTAAAAATTTGCATCAATAAAGTTTAAAAAATAAATATTCAGAATAACCTGATTCAAATATTTAAGTTTGGAGAATATCAAAAAAAAAATACATGTAGATAAAAGGAACAAATCTTTACAATCCCATTTTATTATTATTATTATTATTATTATTATTATTATTATTATTATTATTATTATTAATTGATATCTACCTAAAATTTTCACAATATCAATACTTACTTTTCCACATAGGGCAGATAACAAACAAGTAGAAGTTTGTGACAAAATAAATTTAATGAGTGACTACAACAATTTTTCCTTTTATTAATATATTACAGAATGTTTCAAGAACATGACTACAGAGAAAACCTATCTTTGGCGTTATCAGAGGTTTTAGATGACATTGGTGTCAATGAAAGAAATGTGATGAGAAGGAGAAGATATGTCATGCTGATGGAGACTATAAGGAATATCACTAGCAGGTTAACTGATGTAAACAATACTGTATATTTTCTAGGGAGTCAGAGTGAATGTACAACTACTAGAGGACTTCATTCAGATAGTGATGAACTACTCTGTTATCATGATGTCAATATAATACAAGACTGGTCAGAGTGGGAACATGGCAAAGTAAACTACCTCATGATACAGGATGAGAACAATACCCCTGGTTATTGTTTCTTACAAAGGCTCCTACATGAACCTCTTCCTTTCACTGTCATTCTTGATGAACACCATATAACTGATAGAAGTGGAAGAGTATTGTTAAAAAACACAGTATATAATGGTGTCATTCAGGGTACTGTAGATCATGGACCATCACTTGCTGACCGAGGACTGGATGGAGTCTGTGATAGTGACACTGTGCCAGCTTATGCTTGCAAATCATGGCCTCAATCAGCATCAGGTTGGTTAGATAGACAAGGTATTGGTAGATGGCCAACACAAGGCATGAGAAGATATGCAGTCAGAACTGGGTGTTTTGTTGTTCCAACTGGAAGTAAGGTCAGTGAATATCCTGAACTGGAATGGAGAATATCTACATCACTGGCAGAAAAACATCTTATGTTCAATCTAAATATAACACAAATAAGGTGCTATGTATTATTGAAAATGATTCTGAAATCCTTCCTTAATCCTCAAGGGGAAATCAACATATCAAGCTTCATGTGTAAAACAGTTCTATTACACTGTATAGAAAACACAGAGTCAAGTACATGGAAAGAGACCAATTTATTTATATGCTTAACATATTGCTTATTAGAATTACATAGCTGTGTACAGTATGACCGTTGTTCACATTTCATTATCCAAGAAAAAAAATTTGAGGGACAGGCCAATTTACAGCTGAAAAAAAACATGAACTTTCAAAAAAATATAAGTGATTTTTTTTACAAATGACAGACAAATTTACTTTAGAATTATATATGATCTTGGCAAAATTGCAAGTTAAAGCTGATCCCACATGGTACACAATGGAGTCATATGAATTTCATTCTTCTCTTGTGATACTAATTTTATAAACCGACCGATCATATCGTTCCATAAGCCGCGTTACAAGCTTAAAATCAATAAGGGCATTTAAGACATTTACACAACAAAAACGTAAAACAACGAAGCATTGTATAGGTAAAACTAATTTACTTTCAAATGTTAAAATGTAACCCAGAATTAGAACAGGCTGCATTCAAGTTTAGTAGCACCAATTATTTTTAACCACATATGGATCCTATCCTGGCATCAATTCAGCATTGGTGAAAATAATCAAATGTCACCTCAAGCATTGGTTTGGTTATTAGATGGTTTAAACTTTGATATCTCATCTAGCGGACTTAAATTGGCTTCAGTGTTCTACAGTACAGGAGATATGGAGAAAGCTGAACTAATACTAAGACATACTGAACAACAATATTACTCTTATCCTGTTGTACCTATCTGCAATTGCTGGATGAATCCTACACCAGAAAAAACAGCAGAATTCATGAGGGTATGTGGTGAAGAAAGTAAGGACTGCATCAAACATATTACAGCATTTTGTGTCAGATTTATACAGGAGGAGATTAACTGTGTTCCTCTTGAACTACAATATGAAATGTTCAGATCTACACAAGATGACATGATACACAGAATTTGGTATAGAGACTTTTGGATGGACTGGGCTGTAGTTGATTCTCTACCTTTCCTATACTTCCTACAATACAAGATCTATCGTCATCTACAAAGACACCAAGATCAACGACAAGCACTTAATAAACTTATAAGAACCATCGTGACTGATAAAAACCTCAGACATAGAGAAACAGCTCTCAACATTCTAGGACAATGTATGGAACAAGAAAACAGACCTCATGAAGCATTAAAATGCTACCTGCTTTCTCTTCAGCAAAGGGCAAGAAACAATGCAGCAAACTTTCATATATGCAAACTCCTTTCTGGAGTAATGGCTGACAATAAAAAATGTGGTCAAAAGCAGACAGTATTAAGACTTGAATTTCTACTGATTATAATTATAATTCTTGTGTGTATCAAATTGATGCAAATGTCAATATAAGTGCTTTCATAATTTTTTTGTTACATTTTATTATCACATAATATTACCAAATCAAAACAAGAATTATCAGTGATCACATGTGTTGCCTCATGATAGCCATAACTAGACCAACAAGAGCTGTCGGTAGGACAGCAACGCTCGACTATTCTTAGTGCTTGATAGTAAAAAAGAATGCTTGATACAGTTACCTCCTCCTGTTTACAGGTTGGGGTAATGATGGTGAACAAGTGTGCAAAGTTTCAAAGCCATATGTCAATGTACTTTGAAAATATTTGAACTATTACAAAAACTTTAACATAAATTCTAAGTCGAAAAAGGGGCATAATTCTGTCAAAATGCTTGATACAGTTACCTCCTCCTGTTTACAGGTTCGGGTAATGATGGTGAACAAGTGTGCAAAGTTTCAAAAGCATATGTCAATGGACTTTGAAAATATTTGAACTATTACAAAAACTTTAACGTAAATTCTAAGTCGAAAAAGGGGCATAATTCTGTCAAAATGCTTGATACAGTTACCTCCTCCTGTTTACAGGTTGGGGTAATGATGGTGAACAAGTGTGCAAAGTTTCAAAGCCATATGTCAATGGACTTTGAAAATATTTGAACTATTTACAAAACTTTAACGTAAATTCTAAGTCGAAAAAGGGGCATAATTCTGTCAAAATGCTTGATACAGTTACCTCCTCCTGTTTACAGATTGGGGGTAATGATGGTGAAACAAGTGTGCAAAGTTTCAAAGCCATATGTCAATGTACTTTGAAAATATTTAAACTATTACAAAAACTTTAACATAAGTGGTTACGCCGACGCTCGGGTGACTACAATAGCTCTACTTATTCTTATCGAATAGTCGAGCTAAAAAATTATTAAACCTAAAAATCTGTGAATATGCACAAGAACTTGAGCTACCGATTTTCCCTTTTTTCATTTTAAATTTTCCCTTTTGGTTAAAAGGATTTTAATTTTGGGGGCAAAAATTTTAAAACTTAAAAAAACATTAAGGGGTTTTTAACTCCTGAAAATCAAAGAACAGAAACAACAGGGCCAGATGGGCCCCGAAAAATTTCCCGACCCAACATCAAAAATCCCCCATTACAAAAACAAGTTTAAACCCAAAAACCCGATATAAAATCTAAAAACCCAACATTGATATCAACAGTTCATATTTGTATCTGAAAAAAGTCCATGTGTAAATTCTAATTTCTAAAATTGTTTCTATGGGGAAAATTCAAAGACTCCCTTTGGGGGGGACCCAATTTTTCCCCAGGGGTTTTTTTTGAAAAATTTTAGACACACCTAAGAAGATTGTTTCATGCTTAATATATAAGCCTTAGCTTTTAAGTATCTTTTAGAAGAAGATTTCTAAGTTTTTACTATATACAATTATAAGGAAAATCATTAACCCCCTTCGGCAGTGTCAATTTTGATCCTAGGGCTTTTATTTAAACAAACTTGGTAAACACCCATTCTTGTTAAATATCTAAGCTCTAGCATTTTGGATTTTTTAAAAAAAAGTTTTTTAAAGTTTTTAATATATACATATAAGGAAAACCAATGACCCCCTAGGGCAGGGCCAATTTTGACCCCAGGGCTTTTATTTGAACAAACTTGGAGGTTCTAAAAGATGTTTCATGCCAAATATCTAACCTCTAGCTCTATGGGTTTTTTTAAAAGAAGATATTTTAAGGGTTTTTTTTCAGTCGCCACGGCAACCAGAGTTATATATGCACTTAAATTCTTTGAATAATGTATAAAGAAGACCACCAAAGGAACATTCCTGTGAAGTTCAGATCAAATTGGCTTTGTGATTTATCAGGAAATGTTGATTAAAAGTAATAGTTTACGGATGGAAGCTGGACGGGTGTTGGACACTGGACGAAAAGCAATCATAAATGCTCACCATATCACTTTGTGACAGGAGAGCTAAAAAACAAGTAATATTCAATAATTTTACCTTCAAGGTCAAGGTCATTCAAAATTTATTTGCTGTGAATGTTATAAAATTGAGTAAATGAGATTATTCACCACAAAAATCCGTCCTACAAAAAAATTCCTAGTGTTTATAAAGGATGGCATAATTTACATTATATATTAAAGAATCTTCTTCTTTTACATGTTTTTAAAAGAAAAATGAATAAGACATTAACTTGTTATAATAATTTGAATTATTCAGATGAATACATGTGTCTGTCTATTCAAATGTTTGTTGTTTATATTTTTTATATGTGTGCCCATAATTGTGTTGGTTTGACCTTGTTAGAAGGCCATATTGTAGACAGTGGTTCTTATTACAAAATGTATATTACATTCATGAAATAAAGTATTTATTATCATTATTATTATTATTATTATTATTATTATTATTATTATTATTATTATAACTTGAAATTTTTTTAAACCTCATTATTTCTTTAGTTTGCATTCTTATTAATGTTATAATCACAGTCTGTCAAAAATCAAATCATCTAAAAAGAAAATAAAAAGAACTGAATTTAAAAGAAAAAGTTAAACTGATAAATTATTTGGCTACACTTGTGTGAATACATGGAGAACATTTGTGTTATATTAAAATCCATCCATGTATATAGAAGTTATACTTGCAAATGAAATTTGGCTATCTAAAGAGAGATATAAAACCTATATAAAAGTCTGAGTACATATACATTTAGTAATATTGCACTTCATAAGATATTAAATTGACTTCTGCACTATTAAGACCTGATCACTATTAAGACTACTTTGAGTCAGTTCCAATCTGTGGTCTTATTAAAGAAAATTCAATGTATTATAAAAGCAGATACCAAATGGAATGATCGGCTATTATGGCCGACGAAAAGGCCCGAGAAATTGCTGCCACCCTTTTACAAAATCTGATTTCATTCCATAAGGGGCGCGGCGCGGACGCCAATAATCAAAGCATGAGCTGGCAATAGGACAGAGTGCTTGACAATTCTGAGTGCTTGATAGTAAAACAAGAAAAGCATTGATGCAAAGCATCAAAGGGCGACGCCAAAAGAATTTGATCCAGGTTTGCACCTAAATACTTAACAAAAGATGTGTACTTTATAGCAGTACCATTTCATGTGACCTGGAGGCTTGGCCCAGTTTATGTTGAAACTTAAACCAAAAAGAATAGACTCTGTCTTGCCAAGATGCAAAGACAATTTATAGTCAATAAACCAATCTTAAGATTTACTTTACCAGATACAAGGATACCTGAGTCATCATCATATAATGACAGTCACAAGTATCACACCTGGGAAGAAAAAATATGACCAGATTAATAAAAAATCTGTGTTCATCTTAAAAGTGTCAAAAACCAAAAAAAATATGTAAATAATGACCCCCTTTAAAAATATACTATTAACTTTCAGTATATTTTTAAAGGGGGTCATCATTTACATTTTTTTTTTGGTTTGTGACACTTTTAAGATGAACACAGGTTTTTTTATCAATCTGGTAATATTTTTTCTTCCCAGGTCTGATACTTGTGCCTGTGCATATAATAAAAGCTTATTGCTTAGGGTTGCAGACATGTCATTGACATATATTAGACATAAAAGAGGACCTAAAATGAACATCAGGGGGACACCATAGGTATTCAGAGAGAACGAGTACCAGCCACATTCACCAGCTGCTATCAGAGATAAGACTTGAACCATGCAAGAATGTCATTACATATGGCAGATGCTTGAAATTCCATGAAGAAGAAGAAAAAAGAACTTCTTCATGTGCAGTATAGTGTAATCGATTGTACCAAATGATTTTTGTAGATTTAAAAGTATCACGCAATACTGCCTTTGTCCATTTCAAATTAAATGCAATCTATTAAATGAATCAAACATGTGTCAGTTGAAAAACCACTTCTAAACCCTGACTAAAACTGCCTGACCATGACTCGAACCCATGACTTTCAGAAGACCAACTGAGCTATCCGGCCGGCTACACATTTTCTCTTTATTAATGAAACAGTTCTAAACCTAAACCTTTTTCCCCCACTATATTGATTCATGTACTTGAATTTCTGATGTTTACAGAGCATAGTAAAATAAACTATTGGTTATTTGCAGTAACAGGATGAGAAAAACTTTCAGCTTGACCAGAACTCAAACCTGTGACCCACAGAATAATGTACCGCAGCTGTAGCGATTGAGCTATCTGGCCGCTTACACATTTTTTCCCCTAAATAGTGAACAGTTCTAAACCGGGAAAGATATTTAGATTTTTAAATTAACAGATAATAAATTCTTAATTAATAAATAAGAAAAAAAACCTTACATACTCATAGTCTTAATTAAAATAACAATTTATATAATTATTATTGTATAATTATTTTTACTAAAAAGGGCTAAGACAGTTATTGGTTGTGCCATTATTTATAACAGGTCAATTTGAAAGTGTATATAACTGTGCTTATACATGTACAATATCTATGATAAGAAATTTTATGAAGGCTGATTTGTATTTTACATCAAGGGCACCGGGCGAAAACATGAAAATGCAACAAAGGAACCACTTTGTGGTAGATTGTATTTTCATGTTTACATCTGGCGCCCAGTTACTTTTTATACTATGTTGGTTTTCATGTGGCACAAATCACCCACTATAAAATTTAGTGTACACATTTATTCAAGGACAAGTAACAATCTACTATCTAATGTAAAGTCTGTTGTCGGGTTGACTCAGGAGACCTGGAGGTTGAGACCGGTGTCCCTCCATTACAAATAGATAAGGCAGAAGCTGTCCTTTTCAAACTATGCACATGTTAGAAAAAAATTAGAATAACTATTCAGAACATGATTTTTTGAGGCTTTATCAATTATATTGCTTGATCCAAGTTTCAGGACATTTTCAATCAATACATGTATTATCATTTATAACTTTAAATGAAAGTCTCATCCCTTTAATAATAATGACATAACTGCAACTCTTTAAATTCAGAAATATTATAAGTCTCATCATACCAATATACTAAGATATAAATGTATGCACATAACATTAATAATTCCAAGTTTCTATTAATAAATATGAAATATATTGGGTATATAAAGCCAGTAAAAGTATATATATATCAATATTCACTCATCAGGACCTCTATGCTTTTGATGACCTTACAACTGGTAAATTTTATAAAACAAAAATTGTAAGTAATACCTAAGATAGACAGAAAAGAACAAATAATTTAGTAAACATGAGTTACAATGTACTTCCCCTTGAAATAAAGAAAACATGAAACCCAAAAGAACACCCTAAACATCAAAATTAAGAAATGTTTGCAGGCTCATTTTAATTATGCCATGCAAATTAATGGTAAAGAATTCATAAAAAAGTAGATGGCCATGTGACAGCAGTAATTGCAGAAAATCGGATAGCTGTCAACATCCGGATACTGGTACACTTTGTAAAAACAACCATTCTGTTCAACAGATAAACGTAATATGAAAAAATCAATAGGATAATCGTTTACAACAGTCCATTACCTATCCTTATACTCATTTGCAGGTGAACTTTCTTCTTGTAGGAAAGTTTTTGAAAATATATAAATGAATGAGCATCAATGTAGACCACAACGATATTCGAAATCCGGGTTTTAGTATTGTCAATAAAACAAAGGGACAAGCTGTTAATCAGAGCCTGCAATTTCGTGAAAATTATATCACAATTCACATGCTTTTTATATAAAGTTATTAAATACAAATATAACAACATATTTGTTTACTTGATTTTTACGAATCAAAATAAATATAATTAACACAACATGAAATTAACTGCTAATAATAACAGCTCCTTCCATAGGCAAAAATAAAAAGTATTCCATAAAAGACGACGCCGCTCACCGGCGTCGCCAATAATAGCTGGATGTAAGGAAGCTTTTATTCACAACAAGACATGCCCATTGGCAGAATGTCGATCTTGCTTGTCTTAATTCAAACCTGAACCTTTAAGCTTCAGATCAAGGAGAAAGATGTATACATAGGTGAGATGTGAATGACACATCCTCTTTATACCCAAGGCAAAACCTTGACATTGCATCATCTTAGGTGACCTTGACCTCTGACCCTGTGACCTGGTTCATGTGCATAACATGAAGTCTCCTGATGAACATTTATGCCTAAAAAACTCATTCATGTTATTAGAAAATTCCTCCATGTACGAAGAAGTTATGGCATTGACAAGTTTGGACACATGCAAACACACAAATACTGAACAGCAATTTTGACAATTATGTCGAGCTCAGGTAAAGCGGCTTGACAAAAGTTGTCTGACCAAAAAGCATAATATTTCAAAGCATAAGCAAGATACTGTGTGAATACATGGAGAACATTTGTGTTATATTAAAATCCATCCGTGTATATAGAAGTTATACTTGCAAATGAATGTTTTATTTAGCTATTTGACCTTTGACCCCTAAGTGTGACCTTGACCTTTAACACAGACACCTGAATTTTTGCGCAACACTCCACCTCAATATAGAGAGCTGTCGGTAGGACAGCAACGGCTCGACTATTCTTAGTGCTTGATAGTAAAAAAAACCTTGATTAAAAGGTAAAAAAAATTTCAGTAGAGAAAAAGGCAAAATTTTTCTTTAAATCCATATTGCAGTTATAGGCCTTGGAGAGATTCCTATTATGCTCTCAAAGAAGAGTATAAAATTTCAACATGTTTCAAAGCCATGTCAATGAACTTGAGGCATAATTCTGTCAAAATGCTTGATAGAGTTACCTTCTCCTGTTTACAGGTTGGGGTTATGATAGTCAACAAGTACATGCAAAGTTTTAAGGCTATATGTCAATGGACTATGAAAATATCCAAGATATTACAAAAACTTTAATGTAAATTCTAAGTCAAAAAAGAGGCATAATTCTGTCAAAATGCTTGATAGAGGTACCTCCTCCTGTCTACAAGTTGGGGTCATGATGGTGAACAAGTGTGCAAAGTTTCAAAGCCATATGTCAATGAACTTTGAAAATATTTGAACTATTACAAAAACTTTAAGTAAATTCTAAGTTGAAAAAGGGGCATAATTTTGTCAAAATGCTTGATAGAGTTACCTCCTCCTGTCTACAAGTTGGAGTCATGATGGTGAATAAGTGTGCAAAGTTTCAAAGCCATATGTCAATGGACTTTGAAAATACTTGAGGTATTACGAAAACTCAAAATGCTTGATACAGTTACCTCCTCCTGTCTACAGGTTGAGGTCATGATGGTGAACAAGTGTGCAAAGTTTCAAAGCCATATGTCAATGGACTTTGAAAATATTTGTACTATTACAAAAAATTTAACATAAGTGGTTACGCCGACGCCGACGCTGGGGTGACCACAATAGCTCTACTTATTCTTATCGAATAGTCGAGCTAAAAAACATGATAAAACCAATATTCCCAAAGCACCAATCACCATGGCAACATGAGCAACAAATTACAGAGCACTTTGATTTATGACGATAGCTACTTGAATTAATAAGTTGCTAAAAGATGGAATTTTAACGCAAACTCTCGATTTAATTCTGTAACATCAAAGAATACTATTGCATGATATTTAGTGAAAATTATGACGTCATGCGTAAATAAACAGCTTGTTAATGACGGTTACAGGCAATGAAGGTGCATAAATTATTTGTTGCAAAAAATGACGTCAAATTCAAGAATGGAGCAACGTAATGTTATTTAACATCATAGCAACTCTAATATGCACCAACAGAGATTTAAGTTGTTACTTTAAAAACAAATTCAGCCATAAATTGTTCAAGGCAACTTGTGTTTAAATGTCAAACAAGAATAAGTTGACAGAATTAGGTATAAGAGCGCTCCAGATAACCAAAAGTAGCATGGCCGAAATATCCTAGATTGTGTTATAAAATTCTTTGAAAAAGACAGACATCTCAGACACTATATGGAAACCAGTAGTATATGAAATTCATAAAGTAATGGCAAAGGAACAAAACATGTATTAAATATACGCCAGACTGGTACCATGGATGTTGAAACAGAAGAAATTGAATAATCTGTAAACGTGAAGTTAATTTGACGCTGTTGACATTGTCAAAGTGCTCCATGACGATGTATATAATTTATTATGTTGTATGTAACTACTGTTAGGATTAAAACGTAACTCAACGTTCAGTAATCTTTCATAAAGTGTCGCTAGATACATGAATGCATAACTTCCCTGACAAAATTTGTACAATGAATGTATTGTTATAGAATAAAAAAATTAAGAAGTATATGAACTTTCCGGACATCCTTAGCATTAGAAGCCCTCCTTGCATGTAAAAGTTATGCTCCAGACACAGGTTTTGTGCTGACCCTAAGGTTTGACCTTGACTTTTGAGCAGCAGCCAAGGGTTTTGTGTGCGACACACCACCCCATCATGGCGAACTTTTGAAACAAATTATTTTGTAGTCCTTCACAGAATGAGCAAGAAAACCACTTTTCCTTTTTGTAACAGTGCCCTTGACCTTGACCCTAGATGATGCAAAACCAATCCAAACTGGGGTCTCCACATAAGCTTGCTATACAAACTTTGCAATTTATATCTCTTTCCAAACAACATGTAGTTTTTGTCCTGAAACCATGAAGTGGATCCACCGACAGGTGGACAGATGGACCGACAAGCTCATGCCTATAAACCCCCAAAACTTCATTTGTGGGTGTATAATAAATAAATATTTATTCAATTACACTTTAATCATTTCATTAACTGCCTTATATATCAAATCCTTTTCTTTGTTCTATTGATGGAATTTTTTAGTCATAAGTGCTTGAAAAATCTATGATAATTTAAATGCACATTATACATGTGTATAACTCATTGCTGCATCACAAGATTTTTATTGTTTTTTATTGATACACAATAAAGTTTATTCATACACAAAAAGGCCATGGATGCTTCCAAAGATATATATATACACTTAGAACAACTAATACAAGACTTAAGTACAATGTGTATAGTGTTTAAAGTCAAACACTTGACAGGTTTTTGAATCATTTCTAGTGATACAGAATAAAAATCCTTCAAAACAGAATTTATAAAGACAACATCAGTAAGTTTTAAAGGAATAATTATAGTAATACTGAAAATAAATCACCATATTCTTTATTGGTATATGATAATTATTTTGTATACCAACATCTTTATAAGTTTTCTAATGATATACCATGAACTGACATTTATTAACAGCCACAAAAATAAACATTAGTTAATGCCCATGTCTGAAAAACCTTATTTATATGACTATAATTATTTTTCTGATGAATATATGTCATTATCCCTAAGTGCATGATTTTACATGCAACATTCCTTTTAAATCATTTGTAGTTTAAATATCTTCTTTATTGATTTAATATATGTAACTTCATATATAAGTGTTATAGTTAAATTTATAACAAGGGAAATAATCCAATTATATTTTCACAACAACAGGAAGAGGAAGTGAGTTATTCCCCTTCTAACTAATTTCAGTAAAAACCAAAACAGGAAGTAAAAATTGTAAAATTTCCTCCTTTCTTGTCAAACAGAAAGTCAAAACCATTTTTTGGATTATTCTCAAGACTTTGTGTCAGATTCAACTATCAAAGTAAGTTTAAAATTTATTCTTATAAAGAAAATTTCATATTTATATTGAACAACTTTTTTAAGAAAGTACGACATGTAATATTTTATTAGATAAGTGTTCAATTCAATAAACTCTTTAGTCAATATTTTGCTTCAAGTTACAATTCAACGGCCTTTGAATATCAAAAACATAAAAAATGAAAATATATCAAACATATAACTATATTGACATATCATTTAGTCTTTAACAATTTTTATGTAACTGTAGAATGCAAAAAGCTGGCAGGGATATAAATCAATCAACTTTTAATTAAACATTATTTGCCCAAAAATTGAAGTAAGGTAAAACAATATGAACAAGAATTTGTAACAGAGTTACTAACGTCCCCCGCCCCGGGAGTTTTATATGAAGCATAAAATTGTGCTATTTCAAAAGATTGAGGTATGGATCTCAGCACATTCAGTCCAAAATTATGATCAATGCTAGATCTGCAAATGTAACAATAAATTTGTTAAAAAAATAAAATGAAACACGGAATTTAAAAATCTATCATGTTAAGCTTTGACCTCTAAGTGTGACCTTGACCTTGGAGGTAGGGGAGCAGGTGTTGTGCATGACACAACGTCTTATTATTGAGACTATTTGTGCCAAGTATTTTCAAAATCCCTTGAACTATGAAGAAGTTATAGATTCGACACAAAATATACTTATAACAGACTATGTAAATCTTTGACCTCTAAGTGTGACCTTGGAGGTAGGGACACAGATGTTACACATGACATATCATCTAATCATTGTGACTATTTGTGCCAAGTATTTTCAAAATCCCTTAATCTATGAAGAAGTAATGGACAGGACAAAAAATATACCAAATAACAGACTCTGTTAACCTTTGACCTATAAGTGTGACCTTGATCTTAAGAGGTAGGGGTGCAGGCGTTGTACCTGACATATCGGCTTATTATTGTGACTATTTGTGCCAAGTTATTCCAAAATCCCTTGAACTATGAAGAAGTTCTAGATTCGACACAAAATATACCCTATAACAGACTATGTTAATTTTTGACCTCTAAGTGTGACCTTGACCTTGGAGGTAGGGATGCAGGTGTTGCGCATGACACATCCTCTTATTATAGTGACTATTTGTGCGAAGTATTTCAAAATCCTTTGATCTATGAAAAAGTTATAGACCTGACACAAAATATACCCTGTAACAGACTATGTTAATATTTGACCTCCAAGTGTGACCTTGACCTTGGAGGTAGGTGACCGGTTTTTGCGCATGACACATCATCTGATTATTGTAAACAATTATTACAAAAGTACATCATAGATAAGAAAGTTATGGACCGGACACGACATATACCCTCAAATAGGCAATGTGACCTTGAATGAGCAAGTACGACCTTGACTCGAAGGGATGGGTCTGGTTGTTGTGCATGACACATCATCTTATTATAACAAACATTTGTGCCAAGTTATCTCAAATTCCTTTGATAAATGACAAAGTTATGGACCGGACACGATATATACCCTGTAGCAAACTATGTTAATATTTGACCTCCAAGTGTGACCTTGACCTTGAAGGTCGGTGACTGGTTTTTGCGCATGACACATCGTCTGATTATTGTGAACAATTAGGCCAAGTATTTACAAAATCCCTTCATAGATAAGAAAGTTATGGACCGGATACGACATATACCCTCAAATAGACAATGTTAACCTTGAATGAGCAAGCACAACCTTGACTCTGAAGGTACGGGTCTGGTTGTTGCGCATGACACATCGTCTTATTATAACAAACATTTGTGCCAAGTAATTTCCAAATCCTTTGATAAATGACAAAGTTATGGACCGGACACAAAATATTCCCTGTAACAGACTATGTTAATATTTGACCTCCAAGTGTGACCTTGACCTTGAAGGTAGGTGACTGGTTTTTGCGCATGACACATCGTTTGATTATTGTGAACAATTATGGCAAGTATTTACAAAATCCCTTCATAGATAAGAAAGTTATGGACCGGACACGACATATACCCTCAAATAGGCAATGTTGACCTTGAATGAGCAAGTGTGACCTTGACCCTGGAGGTAGGGGTCTAGTTGTTGCGCATGACACATCGTCTTATTATAATAAACATTTGTGCCAAGTTATTTCAAATTCCTTTCTTAAATGACAAAGTTATGGACGGACGGACGGACTGACGAACAGACCGACGGACTGACGAACAGACCGACGGACAGACGGACGGAGCCTATTTCTATATTTTCTTCGAAAAGGTGGGGGACAATTACACTGTAGAAAACTGTAAAAAAAATTAAAGGCCTATTCTACCCCCAAACAAGAGGGCCAAGATGGCCCTAGATCGCTCATTCTGATCTAAATGGGATATCTGTTACAATGATAAAACTGGTTTTCAAACAATTTTTACATATATGAAAAAATAACATATACCATAAAGTCTCAATAAAGTAAAGATTAAGTCTTTCACAGTTTTACTGCAGCATACAGAAGTATAGACATATTATCAGCAAGAATGTCATCAAAGCTGCATTCAGCTTTTTTCTGTTTGAAAAACAATTAACTGTGTTGTTTCAAACTAGGTATTTCAGTATTTTTATTGTGGAAAAGTGCATCACTTCTTGAAACAGCATCCCAAGAGCTATTTATAACACATAATTGACTTTTTTGTCTAAATAAGAAGACCAAGAAACAACTTGTCCACTTTGGTATTTAAACAAGAGGGCCATAATGGCCCTGAAATCGCTCACCTGTAAATAGGCCCCCAGGGCGGGGCCAATTTTAACCCAAGGGCTTTTATTTGAACAAACTTGGTAGACACCTATTAGAAAATGTTTCATGATAAATATCTAAGCTTTATAAATATCTAAGCTCTATCTCTTTGGGGTTTTTATAAGAAGATTGTTTAATAAGTTTTTTTACTACACACATATAGGGAAAAACAATGATCACCCCAATCCCCCCCGGCGGGGCCAATTTTGACCCAATGGCTTTTATTTGAACAATTCCTGTACGAAAATGACTACACCCTGATTTGACATGGGATCAGAAATTTATTCCATTTTACCAAAATGAAGACGATGTCAGGGTAGAAAAAACCTGAATTCCCATGTGAGATTCTTGAAAATTCAGGGTCCATGTCTATTTTACCCCGATTTTGTTAATTCTGGTTCCAAACAGGCCTGAATCGGTCCTGTTTTTCATAAAAGCCATGCTGATATTTCGTACAGGAACTCTCACTAGAAGATATTTCACGCTTAGTAATCTAAACTCTAGCTCTTTGGGTTTTTTTAAGGAAGATTTTTAAGTTTTTACTGTTCACATTTTAAGAAAATCAATGAACCCCATGGCGAGACCAATTTTAACCGAAGGGCCCTTATTTGAACAAACTTGGTATACTACCATTAGAAGATTTTTCCTGCTTTATATCTTAGCTCTAGCTCTTTGGGTTTTAAACTAGAAATGTGTCCATAGGACACGGGTGCCCCCACCGCGACACTGTTCTGTCAATCTTTTTACTAAGTCAAGGGAAATAACTCTACAAATACTGGATAAATCCACAAGCCAAACCCCAGGTGCAAATCTAAAATATGCTGAGCAACCTGCCCATAAGGTTTATTGACTATGTCAAATCCTTTTTGAGAAACTTGCGACACAAGTTGAAAATTGCAAAAATTTTCTACGTGAAGGGCAATAACTCTAAAAATACTAAATAAATCCAGACAAAAATACCTGGTGCTCAACTGCACATGCTGATCAATATTCCTGTAAAGTAACATGACTGTAGGTCAAATACTTTTTGAGTTATGTGCGACACATGTTGAAAATTGCAAAATTTTACTAAGTCAAGGGCAATAACTCTGAAAATACTAAAAATATCAAGATGAAAATACCCAGGTGCACAACTACACATGCTGATCAACATTCCTGTAAAGTTTCATGACTCTAGGTCAAATACTTTTTGAGTTATGTGCGACACAAGTTAAAAATTGCAAAATTTTACTAAGTCAAGGGCAATAACTCTAAAAATACTAAAAATATGCACAGGAAAATACCCAGGTGCACAACTACACATGCTGATCAACATTCCTGTAAAGTTTCATGACTCTAGGTCAAATACTTTTTGAGTTACATGCGACACAAGTTGAAAATTGCAAAATTTTACTAAGTCAAGTGCAATAACTCTGAAAATACTAAAAATATCCAGACGAAAATACCCAGGTGCACAACAACACATGCTGATCAACATTCCTGTAAAGTTTCATGACTGTAGGTCAAATACTTTTGGAGTTACATGCGACACAAGTTGAAAATTGCAAAATTTTACTAAGTCAAGGGCAATAACTCTGAAAACACTAAAAATATCCCGACCAAAATACCCAGGTGCACAACTACACATGCTGATCAACATTCCTGTAAAGTTTCATGACTCTAGGTCAAATACTTTTTGAGTTACGTGCGACACAAAAGTGAACGGACGGACGGACGGAAGGAAGGAAGGACGGACGGACAGACGGACGGACGGAAGGACGGACGGACAAGGGTAAATCTAAATGCCCGCCACTAACGTGGGTGCACAAAAAGAAGATTTTTTGATTTTTTACTAAATACATAAAGGGAAACACAATGACCCCTGGGGCGGGGCCAATTTTTACCCCAGGTTTTTTTTTTAACAAACTTGGTAGACACCTACTAGAAGATGTTACATGCTAAATATCTAAGCTCTAGCTATTTGGGTTTTTTAAAAGAAGATTTTTTAAATTTTTACTATATGCAAATAAGGAAAATAAATGACCCTTAACCCATTACCCCATGAGCATTTTGTGAAAAATGGCTGATTTCATTGAAAAGTCTCCCGTTACAAGTTCAAGTTGCTATAAAACTATAAAAACTGCTTCAATTCTAATCAAACTTGGCACAAATGCTGACTGGACCATTGCCTTTGTAACAACATGCTCAGTCTTAAATTTCCTGTTACCATGGCAACTAGGGGACATCTCAAAATTGCCAAAAATCACTATTTTGCGTTGATTTTTTCCATCAAAATTGATTTCAAAGCGCTGCCACTTCTCAATGGATTGGGATAGAGTCAAAAGCTTTTCAGCATTGATTACACGTGACCTTATGATCGACCTGGGGTCATATTTAGCCTCTCACAAGTCCAAAATTTTCTTGGCGATGAGGGGGACTCCGCCCCCCTTCAAACCACCCAAACAGAAGGGGGCACATCCCCCTTCTAGCAACCCCCTGATGTATCTTTTGGATGGGGGACGGCGCCGAAAAAGTGGTCATTTTTTTAAACAACATTTCTGAAACGAAAACGTGTTTGGGGGCCTAAATAAGGCATTTTTTTGCCATTTGAGAAAGCAAAAAGTGGGGGGGTGAAAAAGGCGTAGAAAGGCGTATATATATCTGGTAATGGGTTAAGTAAAGTATAAAAATTAAAAAGGGCAATAAATAAACAAGAGGGCCATGATGCCCCGAGGTAGCTCACCTGTATATAAACCCCCGGAGCGAGGCCAGTTTAAACCCAAGGGCTTTTATTTGAACAAACTTGGAAGACACCCATTAGAAGATGTTTCATGATGTTAAGTTTTTACTATACATTTATAATGAAAAACAATGACCTCCCCCCCCCTGGCAGGGCTAATTTTAACCCAAAGGCTTTTATTTGAACAAACTTGGTAGACACCTATAAGAAGATGTTTCATGCTTAACATCTAAGCTCTGGCTCATTGGGTTTTTTAAAAGAAGATTTTTTTATTTTTTACTATACACATATAGTTAAAAACAATGACAACCCTGGGGCGGGGCCAGTTTTGACCACAGGGCTTTTATTTGAACAAACTTTGTAGACACTTAGTAGAAGATGTTTCATGCTTAATATCTAAACAGTAGCTATTTGGGTTTTTTCAAAGAAGATATTTA
The DNA here is from genome assembly GCF_026571515.1 of Ruditapes philippinarum. Classification (NCBI taxonomy): domain Eukaryota; kingdom Metazoa; phylum Mollusca; class Bivalvia; order Venerida; family Veneridae; genus Ruditapes; species Ruditapes philippinarum. The sequence continues at coordinate 87,639 of NW_026853211.1, forward strand.
AGTTTTTGCTATACACATATAAGGAAAATCAATGACCCCCGTGGCGGAGCCAATATTGACCCCAGGGCTTTTATTTGAACAAACTTGGTAGACACCCATTAGAACATGTTTCATGCTAAATATCTTAGCACTAGCTCTTTGAGTTCTTTAAAAGAAGATTTTTTTAAGTTTTTACTATATGCATATAGGGAAAATCAATGACCCCCTGGGGCGGGGCCAATTTTGACCCCAGGGCTTTTATTTGAACAAACTTGGTAGACACTCATGAGAAGATGTTTCATGCTAAATATCTTAGCTCTAGCTCGTTGGGTTCTTTAAAAGAAGATTTTCTAAGTTTTTACAATATGCATATAGGGAAAATCAATGACCCCCTGGGGCGGGGCCAATTTTGACCCCAGGGCATTTATTTGAACAAACTTGGTACACACTCACTAGAAGATGTTATATGCCAAATATCTAAGCTCTAGCTCTTTGGGTTTTTTAAAAGAAGATATTTAAAGTTTTTTCTTTCGGTTGCCATGGCAACCAGAGTTCTGCATGGAATTAAATTCTTTGAACAATTTTTAAAGGTGACCACCAAAAAAAAAAACACCGGTTCTTAATGAGATCTATCATCCTAAGAAGTTTCAAGTCCATAGCTTTTATACATTAGGAGAAATGGCCCCGGACAAAAATAAAGTATGAAAATTACCAAAGGGCAATAACTCAAAAATTAAGAAGTGCAGAGTACCAGTTCTTGTGCACTGCACTTTGGGTCATTATAAGATGCATGCATACCAAGTTTAAAGTCAATACGAGTTATAATGACCGGCTTATGCTCCGGACAAGCTTAAGACGACACCGACACCGACAACGCCGCCGCCGACAAAAGTAACCCGGCCCTATATGTAGCCTTTTTCAAGGCAACACAATAAAACTCAATTAATTAGTTAAATTTATCTGTTCAGGAAACAGAGAAAATCATGATTTATAGTTAAGACAAAGTGGATTCTCCTAAAAACTTAAACAAGAATTTGTTTAAAGAAATACATAAATTCATATTTCTTCAATTAAGCTTCATCATTTAAATATACAGTCGAGACTGCCTAAGCGACCCCCTGATTTAAACGACTCCCTGTCTTATCCGACCTTGTTTCAGTACTCCCAACGTATTTTCCTATATAAATGGTCTGAATTAAACGACTCCCTGTCATATGTGACAAGCGACCCTAATTGTCTTGTCCCAATGCAATGTTTTGTCTGATTTAAACGACTTTCACACCTTTTAATTGTCCGTTAATCAGATAAAGATTACCTATCATAACACCCAGAGGGCCAAATTAATTAAGTCCAATTATAATCCAGCACTGTAGCAAACAAAGTCTACACACCTCTATCTCAATTACACAGTTAGCATGTAGGTACCAAGTGACGTAGCGTCGGTTCATGGGAATCATGATGCAATCATGTGTGTGTAATGTACTACCTGAGTAAACTGGGTTAAGACTTGTGTTAGATTTTTTTTTTAATCATAGAGTGCCCATGGAAGATTTTTTAGGCAGCATTTTTTTAAATTTACCTTTCTATGGCTGCATAATTAATACGGAAAAAAATGTTGATACCAAACCAGAAAAAGCTTTGAATATGGATATGTTTACAGTAAAGATCCTGTTACACAATTTTTTCACGGTTTTATCCATAAATATGATGCTCAAATTAAGATTTGTCAATATTGTAAGTTCAAATAAGCATAATTTAGAAAGATATCACCCAATTTAACATTTCATGTAAATAAAGGCCATTAAAGGGAGGTAATTAGAACTTTATTTTCTATAAATTCTAAGTCAAATTTTCCGATAAGAAATCAGTGCATGTAATTTATTGATTAAATATAATGTGCACAAATATTTGCAATAAAAAGATAGATAGATTGCATAGAAAGATATCACCCAATTTAACATTTCATGTAAATAAAGGCCATTAAAGGGAGGTAATTAGAACTTTATTTTCTATAAATTCTAAGTCAAATTTTCCGATAAGAAATCAGTGCATGTAATTTATTGATTAAATATAATGTGCACAAATATTTGCAATAAACATTTTACATATTCTTTGATGTTTGAAAATCGTTTTATTTGCATAATTATATCCATATATATTTTTTGCAAGATACGTGATCACAGTAACAATATCAATGTTCTTTAAGTCACATTGGTATATAGACAGTTAGATGATATTGAGACTGTATTTAGAGACTCCCTGTCATATGCGACCTTTTTCAGAAGGTCCCTTGGAAAGTCACATATGACAGTCTCGACTGTATATCTTAAAATATTGAGTCATTATGTTTATTTAAAACAAGTGCCTGAAAAATATATGGCAACAAGAGCACCGCTAGGCGGAGCATTATATGCCCGAAAGTGTTTTTTTTTTTAGTAAAGATGAAGCATTTGTAAGACATAGGACTAAAAGAAAGTATTACCTCCTTCAAATAACAATCCTCCTTTGAAGTTTCAATATTGTGGTCCAAATGGAACTTTAGGTTATGCCCCAGAAACTCTTTTCAATTCTAAGGTAAAAGTGACCTTTACCTTTGACCTTGTGACGCCAAAATCATTAGGGATCTTTTCAAGATGGACAATCATACTATGAAGTTTAAACACAGTAGGCCAAATGATACTTAAGTTACATTCCGAAAACTGTTTTCAGTTTTAAGGTAATAGTGACCTTGACCTTGTGACCCCAAAATCAATAGGGGTCTACTACCCAATATGGACAATCATCCTATGAAGTTTGAATATTGTGGGCTAAATGGAACTATAGTCATGCTCAAGAAACTGTTTTCAATTTCTAAGTAATAGTGACCTTGACCTTTGACCTTGTGACCACAAAATCAATAGGGGTCTTCTACCCAATATGGACAATCATCCTATGAAGTTTGAACACTGTGGGCCAAATAGAACTTAAGTAAGTTATGCTCCGGAAACTGTTTTCAGTTCTAAGGTAATAGTGACCTTGACCTTTGACCTTGTGACCCCAAAATCAATAGGGGTCTTCTACCCAATATGGACAATCATCCTATTAAGTTTGAACACTGTGGGCCAAATGGAACTTAAGTTATGCTCCGGAAACTGTTTTCAGTTTTAAGGTTATAGTGACCTTGACCTTTGACCTTGTGACCCCAAAATCGATAGGGGTCTTTTACCTAATATGGACAATCATCCTATGAAGTTTGAACACTGTAGGCCTAATGGAACTTAAGTTATGCTCCGGAAACTGTTTTCAGTTTTAAGGTCATAGTGACCTTGACCTTTGATCTTGTGACCCCAAAATCAATAGGGGTTTTTCACCCATAATGGACAATCATCCAATGAAGTTTGAACACTGTAGGCCAAATGGAACTTAAGTTATGCTCCGGAAACTTTTTTCAGTTCTAAGGTCATAGTGACCTTGACCTTTGACCTTATAACCCCAAAATCAATAGGGGTCTTCTACCCAATATGGACAATCATCCTATGAAGTTTGAATATTGTGGGCCAAATGGAACTTTAGTTATGCTCCGGAAACCAAATTGCTAACTGTTTCAGTTTTAAGGTCATAATCCTTGACCTTTGACCTTATGACCCCAAAATCAATAGGGGTCTTCTACCTAATATGGACAATCATCCTATGAAGTTTGAATATTGTGGGCCAAATGGAACTTAAGTTATGCTCCGGAAACCAAATTGCTAACGTTTCAGTTTTAAGGTCATAGTGACCTTGACCTTTGACCTTATGACCCCAAAATCAATAGGGGTCTTCTACCCAATATGGACAATCATCCTATGAAGTTTGAATATTGTTGGCCAAATGGAACTTAAGTTATGCTCCGGAAACCAAATTGCTAACGGACGGACGGACGCCAGGGGGTATAACATAATATGTCCGAAATTCTTTAGGGCATATAAAAAAGAAGGATTAAAGTTAAATGCTCAATGTGCATGTTTATACCCAAAAGGTTTAAGTGTTTTTTCTTCAGATACTGATATACACTTAGAAATACACTGACTATAGGTTTTCATATGTCTTGTGTCTAAAATGAAATGATTTATTCAAACTCTTGTCAGGTTTTTCTATCATTTCTATTGATACAGAATAAACATTATATAAACAGTAAACAAGATTGCATTTGAGAAAAATGCTATGCCACCGCATTAATAACTAAGCTCTAGGCCTTTTGGGTCTTTACAAGAAGGTATTTTAAGTTTTTGAAGCCTTGTACCTTCAGACAATAAGATTTCTTTATTTTTACTATATGTATATATTGAAAATCAATGACCCCCGGGGCGGGGGCAATTTTGACCCCAGGGCTATAATTTGAACAATCTTGCTAGAGGTTCACTACACAATGTTTCATGCAAAATATCTTACCTCTAGCTTTTGTCAATTGCTAGAAGAATTTTTTTTAAAGTTTTGACTATAAGATTTTACTATATACATGTACATATAAGGAAAACCAATGACCCCGGGGCGGGCCGATTTGACCCCAGGGCTAAAATTTGAACAATCTGGGTAGAGGTCTACCAGACAAAGGCTTATGCAAAATATCTAAGCTCTAGGCCTTTTGGGTCTTTACAAGAAGGTTTTTAAAGTACATATATATATATGTATACATATAGTGAAAATCAATTACACCCTGGGCAGGGCGATTTTGACCCTAGGGCTATAATTTTGAACAATCTTGGTAAGGGTCTACCAGAAAATGTCTTATGCAAAAATATCTAAGCTCTGGGCCTTTTGGGTCTTTACAAGAAGGTATTTTTTAAGTTTTTACTATATGTACATATAGTGAAAATCAATGACCCCCGGGGCTGGGCTGATTTTGACCCCAGGGCTATAAATTTGAACAATTTTGGAAGAGTCTACCAGACAATGCCTTATGCAAAATATCTAAGCTCTAGGCCCTATGGGTCTTTACAAGAAGGTATTTTAAGTTTTTACTATATGTACATAAAGTGAAAATCAATGACCCCTGGGGCGGGGCCGATTTTGACCCCAGGGCTATAATTTGAACAATCTTGGTAGAGGTCTACCAGACAATGCCTAATGCAAAATATCTAAGCTCTAGGCCTTTTGGGTCTTTACAAAAAGATTTTTTAAATTTATTCTTATAATTCCTTTTGGTTGCCATGGCAACCAGATTTCTGCATGGAATGAAATTCTTTGAACAACTTTGGAAGCCCTTCACCTAAGGATCAATCCTGCCAAGTTTGGTTGAAATTGGACTAGTGGTTTTTCACAAGAAGATTTTTTAAGTTCACTATATAATCTATATAACACACAAACAAACAAACACACACACACACAGGTGAATCGCTATATGCCACCGCATCGCAGATGCAGCGGTGGCATAAAAAAATTCAATACAGAATTTATTAAGACATGTTTTTAAAGAATATTGCATGTAAATTAATGTACAATTAAAATAAATCACCATATTCTTAAAAGATATATGACACATTTTATCAGAAGAGGTAGAGCCATATAATTATTTTATATACCTAGTTTATAATTTTTCTCTTGAAATAAGCAAAAACAAAATAACAGGGGAAATAATCAAATTAAATTTTATATTAACAGGAAGAGGAAGTGAGTTATTTCCCTTCAATATTTTCATTTAAAACCAATAGAGGAATTACCAACTTAAGTCATCACAATTTTTTTTTCAATTATTTGTTTGTTTGTTTTTTGGGTTTTACGTCACATCGACACACCATTAATAGGTCATATTGCGACATTTCAGCTTAACTGGTGGAGGAAGACCTCAGGTGCCTTTCCGTGCATTATTTCAGGCACGAACGGGCACCTGAGTAGAACCACCGACATTTCAGAACCTAGCTGGATAGCGTCCTCACATGAAAGAATCCAAAGTCCCTGTCGGGATTTGAACCCACAGCGGTGAGGGGCAAGTGGTTTGAAGTCAACGACCTTAACCACTCGGCCATGGGCGCCCGACTTTCAATTATTTTCAAGACATACTGATCATATGCTGTCAAATACAACTTTAAAAGTAAGTTCAAATTAATCTTTAAACACATAATTTTACATTTTAATAAATACATTATTTAAGAAAATATTTGATGCAATATCAATATTATA